>NW_015388385.1:175768-221508 GCF_001527695.2 Protobothrops mucrosquamatus
CTCTCCCTTTTACAGGGTCTCTTCTGAGCTTGTTCTCCACCCTTTAGGCAGCTGCAGGCTAAGCCCTCTCTTATCTGTTCCCTAAGCAGCCTTTCTCTCCCCCCTCTCCCTTTTACAGGGTCTCTTCTGAGCTTGTTCTCTACCCTTTAGGCAGCTGCAGGCTAAGCCCTCTCTTATCTGTTCCCTAAGCAGCTTTTCTCCCCTCTCTCCCTTTTACAGGGTCTCTTCTGAGCTTGTTCTCCATCCTTTATGCAGCTGCAGGCTAAGCCCTCTCTTATCTGTTCCCTAAGCAGCTTTTCTCTCCCCCCCCTCTCCCTTTTACAGGGTCTCTTCTGAGCTTGTTCTCCATCCTTTATGCAGCTGCAGGCTAAGCCCTCTCTTATCTGTTCCCTAAGCAGCTTTTCTCCCCTCTCTCCCTTTTACAGGGTCTCTTCTGAGCTTGTTCTCCATCCTTTATGCAGCTGTAGGCTAAGCCCTCTCTTATCTGTTCCCTAAGCAGCCTTTCTCTCCCCCCCCCTCTCTCTTTTAAAGCCTGAGAACTTAGGGCGAGTCTCTTCTGAGCTTGCTCTCCGCCCTTTAGGCAGCTGCAGGCTAAGCCCTCTCTTATCTGGCCGTTCCCTAGGCGGCATCTTTCTTTCTCCTTCCCCCAAGGCCCTCCACGCATCCCACTACTACACCAATAAGCCCACGGCTGCTTTCCCAGAAGGAAAATAAACCGGGAAGCTGGAACTAGGGAGGACATCATCTGAGACAGCGAAACTTCTGAGCTGGCTTCGGTGCTCGGATTTCATCCGAGCAGAAGCCGTCACATGTCGAACCAGCCGCCCCACGCTTGCTTGAGCCCTCAGAAGAGAAAGCAGCCAAACCGCGGGGGCCGAAAGCGGCGGTTCACGAAACGGCAAAGAGAAAATAATCCAAACAGATGCCTCCCGAAAGCTGTTTGGAGCTTGCCGGAAGACCAGCCGTTGCCGTTACATAATCAGAACGTGCAAATTCACAGCCTCAGCCATCTGAGGAGGAGGAGGAGGAGGAGGAGGAGGAGGAGGAAGAGGAGGAGGAGGAGGAGGAGAAACGCCCCCCCTCCCTCCCTTCTTTCTGCATATTCGTTATCAGTTTCTTATAGAGGCAGATTACATCTTTATATCCCTGTTTTAAGTTGTTGGTTTTTTTTTTTAAAGTAAAGATAGCAGAGGCTGGATTAAAAGAACCACTGCTCCCTTCCTGGACTCTTAACCTTTCCACGGAAAGGTTACACGGGCGGTCCTCCACTTGCCACAGTTCGTTTAGCGACCGTTCAAAGTCGCAAAAAGCGACTTACGAACCTGTTTTTCCACACTTAACCACCCGGCGGTCACGCGATCGAAATTTCAACTGGTCCGTCTTTATGACGGTTGGGATGTCCCTGGGTCACCTATGATCCCCTTTGGCGGCCTCCGGACGAGCAAAGTCAATGGAGGGGAAGCCAGATTCGCTTAACGACCGGGTTCCTCACTCAACGACTGCAACCGTTGGCAAGAAAAGTCGTAAAATGGGGGCAAAACTCAACTCGAAATGTCAATTTTGGGGCTCAGGGGTGGGCATAACGGAGGGTGCAAAGCCGTAAGGGGTAACTGTACATTTCGGCTTTGACTCTCTTCCCCCCCCCCCGTCTAAAGAAAGAAAAGAACGTTTTGCATCCATCATCACTGCACATCAGATGAGCAGAAAATCTCGGCAAAAAAATCCCAATAATCAGATTTCAAACTCCATCTTCCCTATAATGAATACCTGAAGCCCCTAGTTCCACAAGGGACGTGGGGATGTGACACACTTTGCAGTGAAGTGCAATGTAAGGATCCACGGCTACAGACCTGCTGGGGGTCCCATCCTGGAGAATTCCGCCCCCCCCCCCCGTTTTAAAAATGGAAGAGGAGAACCGGGGCTCGGCCTGTCTTTTTTCAGGGGGTCCCCAAATAGCCCAGGAGGATTCAGACCCCCTCCTCTTGCTCTCTCTCACACACACACTGGGACTCTCTTTCACATTTTTTCCCCCGTCCCCCTCAATAGGAGAGACACAATACTGCTGCACGCACACACACATACACACAGTCTCCCCATCCCCGTCCTGGTTTAGTGAGGGAAAGGAAGCAGCCCGGTGGAAAGTCACAGCTCCTCTGTCTGTTCCGAGACCCCCTTTCCAGGCTGCTCCGATTCAGTCCAAGCCACTGATGTCAGATTTGGGCTTGGGTAGGGAACACCGGGCCTGAGTCCATCCAAAGATGCAGGTCTGCCTTCCGGGAAGACTTCCGTGTGGTTGCCCTCCTTCTGAAGCCTCAAGAGATCCCGGATCAAGGTGCTGGGCGCGTGGTCTTCGCTGTGAGCGGGCTCCTTCCAGAGGCTTTCCTGGCCACCCTGCTCGGCCTCCTTGCCCAGGGAGTGGACAATTCTAGAGGATGCATCGTTGTTGAGGGACCTAGAAAAAACTGGGAGGAGGACAGAGAGCATGAGGGACACACACACACACGCACACAAGGGATGGGGCGAACGGCAAAGGATTGATTCTTGAGGCACCATCTTCTGCCTTCCCTACTAATCTCTACACTAGCGACCGCCGGATCAGGCTCACAACAGTGTAGATTCTACTACAAATTCTGAACGTGGGTTGTGCCACTTGCCTTGGTAGAAGAAGTCTGAAATGGTATAGGGTTTCCTGCCTCAGCAGGGGGTTGGACTAGAAGACCTCCAAGGTCCCTTCCAACTCAATTTTTCTATTCTGTAATTCTATTCCGTAATTCTATTCTGTAATTCTATTCTCTTCTATTCTGTATTTCTATTCTATTCTATTCTGTATTGCTATTCTATTCTATTCTGTAATTCTATTTATTATTATTATTGTTGTTGTTATTATTATTGTTGTTATTATTATTATTATTACTATATTCAGAACAGAGTTAAAATACAAGATACAAAACCAAATAAAAATCCAAGAAGACATAAAAACAAAAACAAAACACAAAACAATCAGAACATTAAAAAGGTGCATCAAAAAAACCAATACATTGTACACATATTATCCCCTCCAGTTGAATACTGATTAATAATAATAATAATAATAATAATAATAATAATAATAATAATAATAATAAAGTTGGAAGGGACCTTGGAGGTCATCTAGTCCAACCCCCTGCTCAGGCAGGAAACTCTACACTATTTCAGACCAATGGCTGTCCAGTCTCTTCTTAAAAACTTCCAGTGTTGGAGCATTCACCGCTTCTGGAGGCAGGTGGTTCCACTGGTTAATTGTTCTCACTGTCAGGAAGTTTCTCCTTAGTTCTAGGTTGCTTCTCTCCTTGATGAGTTTGTCCTATTCTGTTCTGTTCTACTCTACTCTACTCTACTCTACTCTACTCTACTCTACTCTACTCTACTCTAGTTTTGAACATGTTTTTCAGTTGACTTGATTCAACCGTTTTCTCCTTTTAAGCCAACCTTGGTGACTTTAAGACCTGTGGACTTCAATTCCCAGAATTCTCCAGCCATGGCTGGGGAACTGCACAAATCTTAAAAGTTGTCAAGGTTGGACACCCCTGTTTTAAGCTATTAAAATTCTGGGCTCCCCCCCCCCCCCGATGTATCCTGCCTGGGCAAAACTCACACCAGTTAGGAAATAAGTAGAAGTTATCTTCTACCAGTTAGGAAATAAGTAGAAGTTATCTTCTACTTCCAACTTCTGAGCTTATTTTCTAGTTGACCTGATTGAACTGTCTTCTCTCTTTAAGCCAGCGGTATCTGACCTTGGCAACTTTTAAGACCTGTGGGACTTCCAACTCCCAGAATTCCCCAGCCAGCAGTTGAAGTCCACAAGTCATAAAAATCGCCGAAATTAGACACCACTGTTTTTAAGCCGTTAAAAGTCTGGGCCGTCTCCTGGCTGGGCAAAACTCACCTAAGCTAGGAACTTCAAGCCACAGATTTGACTCTGTGATATAAGCAGAAGTTATCTATACATCTATAAATCCTTGGGATCCAAATATGGCTCCTTGGGAATCCGGTGACGAGTCAATCTTTTTTCTTTCTCTCACTTGGGAGATTGGTTTGTATATTTGTGGTTAAAGCTCACGAAACAGAGACGTGGTTGGTTCCTCAGCACCGTTCCTCTCAAGGTAGAACTGGATTCTTCGGCGCAGCTGATGGACTTCTGACTTGAAGGAGGACCCATAAATCAGCCTAATCAACGTTGGGCTCTATCTCAGGATTAATCATCAACTTTCCTGCTGTGATTGCCCATTAGGTGTTTGAGGCCAGGGGACAGCATGCTCCAGCCAGCTTCGGTGCTTCCTCTCCTCTCTGCCCAGATGCCCACCCACCCATCCACCCACCCACTTTGCTCACCTCGCACAGGTACAAAGTCACCCCCGGTCTCGGCCTTGTTGCGGGTGAAAGGGCCAATGGAGGGGAAGATGATCAGAGCAAAGGAAAGCAGCAAGACCTGAGAAGCAAATAAAAAGATGCTGGTATCTTTCTTGAGCCGAGGGTTGGACTAGAAGACCTCCAAGGTCCCTTTGAACTCTGATCTTCTATTATTCTGTTATTCTTCCCTTAGGGGACTGGAGGCTAAAACATACAAAGAACGGTTGCTTGAAGTGGGTCTGTCTAGTTTAATGAAGAGAAGGACGAGGGGGACATGATAGCAGTGCTCCAGTATCTCAGGGGCTGCCCCAAAGAAGAGGCAGTCAAGCTATTCTCCAAAGCGCCTGAAGGCAGGACAAGAAGCGATGGTTGGAAACTCATCAAGGAGAGAAGCAACCTGGAACTAAGGAGAAACTTCCTTAACAATGAAACTAATTAACCAGTGGAACAGCTTGCCTCCAGAAGTTGTGGGTGCTCCATCACTGGAGGTTTTTAAGAAGAGACTGGACAACTATGCATCTGAAATTGCATAGATTTCCTGCTTGAGTGGGGGGTTGGACTAGAAGACCTCCAAGGTCCCTTCCAACTCTGTCATTTTACTCTACTCTACTCTACTCCACTCCACTCCACTCTACTCCACTCCACTCCACTTCACTCTCCCATCAAGATCAAATCTGGAGTAAATTTTAATCAAATTTTAAATTAGGTGTAATATGTTAGCTTTTTATCATTTGTCAGCCGCCCTGAGTCCGAAAGGAGAAGGGCGGGATATAAATACAATTAATAAATAAATAAATAAATGTACAGCCAGTGATGCCAGTGATGCGTCTCTTTGTAAGGAAAAAAAAGATATTCGCAAAGGAAGAGGAAAAGAAATCTAACAATAGCCGTAGCCTCTTAAAGAAAAATGTCCATTTTTTCCCTCTGAATATCAGGCAGATGTGTGCCTGTATCCGGGGTCTTCAAACTGGGCCCTTTTATGACTTGTGGACTTCAACTCCCAGAATTCCTCAGCCAGGCACACATGCCTGGCTGAGGAATTCTGGGAATTGAAGTCCACAAGTCATAAAAGGGCCCAGTTTGAAGACCCCTGGCCTATCTGGATGAGAGGCTTCGGTTCCCCTGGCCCCATTGGCGATAGAAAGTGGGGCTGGAGGTACTTTCGATCCATCGCCTCTCAAATTAGGGACTTTTCCCCACTGTGGAAGCGAAGTGCTCTCCACCCATCCTGGAGGCATCAGAACAGAATGAGAGAGTTGGGAGGGACCTTGGAGGTCATCTAGTCCAACCTCCTGCTCAGGCAGGAAACCCTATACCATTTCGGACAAATAGCTGTCTAGTCTCTTCTTAAAAACCTCCAGTGTTGGAGCATCCACCACTTCTGGAGGCAGGTTGTCCCCCTGGCTCGCTCTTCCCATCCCTGTTCCTCTGACCCCAGTTGCTACAGTCCCCCTGATTTCCCTCCAGGGTGGCAGAGTCTATATAGAATAGCCCCCGACTTACAACTGGGATTGAGCCTGGAATTACCCTGGTAAGTCATTGTAGTTGTAAATTGAGGCCAGATCCAATTATTATTTTTTTGACATTTTTGTGGCCATCGATAAGCGCACAGCATGGTGGTTAAGCGAACAGCATCGGTCTTAACGTTAAGTTAGTCTATTTTCCCCAATGGGCATTTTTTTTCCAGGGACTTTACGTAAACACTGGAAGCCATCAAAACTTCCAGTATTGGAGCATTCACCGCTTCTGGAGGCAGGTAGTTCCACTGGTTAATTGTTCTCACTGTCAGGAAGTTTCTCCTTAGTTCTAGGTTGCTTCTCTCCTTGATTAGTTTCCATCCGTTGCTTCTTGTCCTGCCTTCAGGGGCTTTGGAGAATAGCTTGACTGCCTCTTCTTTGTGGCAGCCCCTGAGACACTGGAAGACTGCTATCATGTCCCCCCTCGTCCTTCTCTTCATTAAACTAGACATTCCCAATTCCAGCAACCGTTCCTTATATGTTTTAGCCTCCAGTCCCCTGATCATCTTTGTTGCTCTTCTCTGCCCTCTTTCTAGAGTCTCAGCATCTTTTTACATCATGGTGACCAAAACTGGATGCCGTATTCCAAGTGTGGCCTTACCAAGGCATTGTAAAGTGGTATTAATACTTCACGTGATCTTGATTCTATCCCTCTGTTAATGCAGCCCAGCACTGTGTTGGCCTTTTTGGCAGCTGCAGCACACGGCTGGCTCCTATTTAAGTGATTGTCCACTAGGACTCCGAGGTCCCTCTCACAGTTGCTACTATTGAGCAAGGTACCCCTATACTATACCTGTGCATTTGGTTTTTCTTGCCTAAATGTAGAACCTTACTTTTTTCACCCTATCTTAAAGGTGCCAAGTTTTTTAAAAAAGACATTGTTTTAGAAGCCATTGCAGCCTCTCTTATGCTAAACTGGCCAGGCAAAAAAGAGAAATAATAGTTAGGCACCACTATTCCCATACAGGTAGTCCTCAACTTACAACTTACAAGGTTTAATGACCGAAGTTACAACTATGCTGAAAAAAGTGATTTGGAGCGTTTTTCACACTTACGATGGGGATCACGTGATCAAAATCCAGACGCTTGGCAAAAGGCTCGTGTTTATGATGGTTGCAGTGTCCCCGGGGGAGGTCACGTGATCCCCTTTTGCGACTTTCCACTCAATGGGGAAGCCGGATTCACTTAAACAGTCACGTTACTAACTTGACAACTGCAGGGATTCACATACCAACTGTGTCACGAAAGTTCGTCAAATGGGGCAAAACCCGCTTAACAACATACATTTTGGACTCCATTGTGGTCGTCAATCGAGGAGTAGCTATATCTGCCCGCCCACCCGTGTACACAGTCCCCGACATACCGCCACACAGGTGCTGGTTTGGGCAGCCTTGCCGCTGGACTGCATCACGATGGTCTGGAGTTTCTTCAGCTGCTGCAGGAGAGACCTTGGAAAAAAAAGGAGAACAAGGCCCCCTGTTAGGATCAGATTTTTGGGGGGGGGAGCAGAGGGCAAATTCAGGAAATTTAAGCGGGCCAGAATTTCTTCTATTGATTCGGTGAATGCCAAGCAGACTGGGGGGGGGGGCGCGGGAGGTCCATCTCCATCACTTACAAGTTCTGCTTCTCCAGGTGAACCACTTTGCGTTGGAGCTCCTGGTTGTGAGTTGTGCAAGCCGACATCCTGAAAAGCAAAAGGGCAACAGAGGTGAAGAGGGAGGAAACGGTTTAATTTCCTGACGGTTTATTCGTCTTTTCTTTTTTTAAGTTCTCCGGCCTGACGTAGCTAGTAGAAGGAGAAGCCGATCCAGAGGCTGGAGCAGGATGGTGCCTAAAGATCTCGCCAATTCTAAACGTATAGTAGTAGTAGTAGTAGTAGTAGTAGTAGTAATAGTAATAATAATAATAATAATAATAATAATAATAATAATAATAATAATAATAATAATAATAATAATAAAGTTGGAAGGGACCTTGGAGGTCATCTAGTCCAACCCCCTGCTCAGGGAGGAAACCCTACACCATTTCAGACAAATGGCTGTCCAGTCTCTTCTTAGAAACATCCAGTGTTGGAGCCTTCAGAATTTCTGGAGGCAGATTGTTCCACTGGTTAATTGTTCTCACTGTTGGGAAATTTCTCCTTAGTTCTAGGTTGCTTCTCTCCTTGATTAATTTACATCCGTTGTTTCTTGTTCTGCCCTCAGGTGCTTTGGAGAATAGCTTGACTCCCTCTTCTTTGGGGCAGCCCCTGAGATATTGGAAGACTGCTATCCTGTCCCCCCTCGTCCTTCTCTTCATTAAACTAGACAAAGGATCTTAAAGAGGCAGAAAAGCATGCCCAGTTTTCTTAGTAGCCCCAAGTCTCCCTCCCCCAAGCAGAAACCAGCTCTGTAGAAATGCAGATGTAAACAATCCATTCAGGAAGGTTGGAGGCCCCCAGCTAGAAGACACCTAAAATCTGCATACCCCACCCAAACTCTAAGACAGGACGTAATAGGATTAACCCACAGATGCTAAAGGGCACACCCAGACTCAGGTCAGAATACATGACACAGAAAATACAATGCCTCAAAACAGGAACAGAAAGCAACTCCAAACAAAAGGCTCCAGAGGGTATAAAAACCCACTCCCTACATGTGCTCGCTGTCTTTTCTTCCAGAGCCATCTTTCTATCTGGCTCTCCTCTTCAATAAACTGCAACCTTCTTTCTAAAGCAGGCACCATGTTGTTTATTCCCGGCTTGGACTGAACCATGATGAAGCCCTTTCCTTCAACAGAACAAAGAAACCTTGATCCATGTTCTAGTTTAGCTTGTTGATGATCAGATTGTGGTAAGCACACACACACACACACACACACACACCATTGAGAATGAAATACTTGGGGGAATATTAAAAAGGGGCAGAATATTATATTTCCCCAAGGAAGAAATGGAGAAAAATCTTAACAAAGGCAGAAAGCAGCCCCAGTCTTTCTTAATAGCCTCAGCCAGAATCCTCAAGTCTTTAGAGATGGATATTTTGTACCTATTAAGAAAGGCTGGGGCCAATCTATTCATAAGCAAAACGCCTTCAGCCCCAGAGCTGATGAGATTAAGAATTTACATTCCCCTACCCAAATTCTAAGGATAGGACATGACCTTTAGGACATAATAGGATTAACCCACCAGCATTAGACTAGCAAAAGACACAAAAGCCCACCTCATTGCACAACCCAGAAACATTTCCACTTCGAAGTCTCAGATCCCCATAAAGATCCGCCCACTCTCAACTCCATTTTGTTAGCTGCCCCAGAACCCCATGCTGTTGCTGGTTGTGCTCATCAATAAACAGAAACCTTCTTTCAAAAGCAGCCTCCATTTTATTCCCAGCTTGGAACCGGACCTGATTTTTTTTCTTTCAGCAAGATCAAACTCAAAATGTTGAAGGAGGCAAACGGGGGAAAATAACATACCGGCTTTCTAAACCATCAATGTATTCCTTCCGTTTCTTGCGACTTTCCTGAGCCGATTGTTTGTTCCGGATCTTTCTACGGATCTTCTTGAGAATGCGTTCCTCATACTGCCGATGCAAAGAGATCCAGCTTAGCTAGTCGTTTTGTTTTTAACAATATCCATTTCTTTATATCAAACTCAAAGAGTTTTTTGGTCCATTTGTGAAATAATATGCAATGACTGAAGTCCTTTATTTTAAAAAGTACATCAGTGACATTCTCATTGCATTCATTCTGGACAAGAGGACCAGTATTTTCCAGTGGGTGTGGTTCAGGGCAGTTGTGATACAGGTGGTCCTTGACTTATGACAATTTGTCTAGTGTCTATTCAAAGTTACAACAGCACTGGAAAAAAAGTCACTTATGACTGTTTTTCACACTTGCAGCCGTTGCAGCATCCCCATGGTCATGTGCTCAAAACTCACACGCTTGGCACCTGACTCATATTTATGACGGTTGCAGTGTCCTAGGGTCGTGTGATCCCCTTTTGTGACCTTCTGACAAGCAAAGTTGATGGGGAAGCCAGATTCACTTAACAAACATTAATTTGGGCACTTGGCAAGTTTTTATGATAGTTGCAACGACCGGTTACATTGTTGTGAGTCCGTGCCGGCCAGTGGACCCGGCAGCGGAGTCCGGGGAATCAGGGACCTGGAGAGCCATCAGAGTCGGAGGAAGGCTCTGATGAGCTCCAGGACTTACAATCTGGTGAAGAGCCTGGCCCCCTCCAATTGTGCTCAGGCTGAGACCCAGCTGTGCGGGGAAGCTGAGCCAGATTCTTCTCACAGCTGGAAGTCATCATAGATGCTTGCAAATGCAGACAGGCAACAAGAGCAGGACAGAGGGAGGCAATGGGGCGACTCCAAGGGAGGAAGAGAAGGCATTGAGAAGCCACGCCTTGGGGCTGCATAATAAAAAGGGAAGGTGTGGGCGGTGCTGATTGCTGAAGGCAACCATTTGCAAAGGACTTAAGTTTCATGGAATCAAATTCTGTTTGCCCTGCCTGTGAACAATTCTCCGTTTGCATCGTGTTTTCTTTGCCTTCGCTTTTGGGACATTTTGCAGGTCTGCACCTAATTAATAAAAGGGGTTTGTTTTTCCTGCATTTCCAGCCTACTTGTTAAAAGAGGGGTTTGTCCTTGTGAATTAACAAGGATTCACACAGGCTGGGACAGAACACACATGATCACCATCTGCAATCTTCTCAGCTGGGCCTCCGACGAGAAAACTCAATGGGGAAAGCCAGATTTGCTTAACGACGGCCTTAATTCGCTTAACGACGGCGGGACTCGCGTACTAGCTGTGGCAAAAATGTCGCGAAACGGGACAAACTCACTGAATGACTGTCTTGTGTGCAATGCAAACCTGGGGCTTAATTGCTATCGTAGGTTTGAGGACTACCTGTATTAATGAGTAATCCCCAATAATATTTGAGAAAAAGCACGGCCTCAGTGTGGCTTACCTTGGTGAGAGGGAGCTGAGTTGGAAGAGTCACCCCTTCCTTAGTCAGCAGTTTCTTCTCGTCCTCGGTCAGCACCAGCTCCTGGCAAGTCCCCGGGGTCTGCCTCATCGCTGCAGAGTTGACAGCCTGCTGGTGCTAGAACAGCACAAGGTAAGAATGGTCTGAGCTGGAAGAAGCATCTTCAATGTTCTTAGAAATAACCATCCAACAATAAACTGGGTTTCTAGATATCCCCATTGAAGAAATATGGAATAACAGAGTTGGAAGGGACTTCAGAGGTCTTCTAGTCCAGCCCACCGCTCAAGCAGGAGACCTGATACCAGGGGTCTTCAAACCTGGCCCTTTTATGACTTGTGGACTTCAACTCCCAGAATTCTTCAGTGCCTGGCTGAGGAATTCTGGGAGTTGAAGTCCACAAGTCATAAAAGGGCCAGGTTTGAAGACCTTCTGCCCTCTACCATTCCAGACAAGCAGTAGTCCAGTCTCTTCTTAAAAATAGTCAGCGATGGAGCACCCACAACTTCTGGAGGCAAGTCGTTCCACTGGTTAATTGTTCTCACTGTCAGAAAATTTCTCCTTAATTCCAGGTTGGTTCTCTCCTTGGTGAGGTTCCATCCGTTGTTTCTCGCCTTGCATTTTGGTACTTTGGAGAATAGTTTGACCCCTTCATCTTTGTAAGAGCCCCTCAAATATTGGAAGACGGCTATCATGCCACCCCTGGTCCTTCTTTTCATTAGCCTGGACATACCTAATTCCTGTAACTGTTCTTAATATGTTTTAGCCTCCAATCCCCTAATCATCTTTATGGCTCTTCTCTGTGCTTTTTCCAGAGTCTCAACATCTTTTTTGTATTGTGACAACCAGAACTGGATGCAATATTCCAAGTGTGGCCTTACTAAGGCATTGTAAAGTGGTATTAACACTTCATGTGATCTTGATTCTCTCCCTCTGTTAAGGCAGCCCAGCACTGTGTTGGCTTTTTTGGCAGCTGCAGCGCACGGCTGGCTCCTATTTAAGGGATTGTCCACTAGGACTCCGAGATCCCTCTCACAGTTGCTACTATTGAGTCAGGTACCATAGTTCTTCATATGTTTTGCCATCTACCCCACCCCCCCGCCCTAATCATCTTTGTTGCTCCTGCACTCCTTCCAGAATCAAATCTGATTCATTAGAAAGCGTTTTCAAGTGTTCTTAGAAATAACTGTAAAAAAAGTAACCAGCTTTCTAGATATCTCCATCATCCTTATTACGATTGAAATACTTGCCATTTCAGAGTTGTTGGAAAGAAGGAGGTTCTTAATTGTGAGCATGCAGGAGGGTGGATTTTGATGGGTGGCATCTGTTACTTGCCTCTCCTCTGCATAAAAACCAGCAGGCCACATACCTGCAAAGAAATAATAATAATAATAATAATAATAATAATAATAATAATAATAATAATAATAATAATAATAATAGTAGTAGTAGTAGTAGTAGTAGTAGTAGTAGTAGTAGTAGTAATAATAATAATAATAATAATAATAATAATAATAATAATAATAATAATAATAATAATAATAATAATAATAATAATAATAATAAAAAAAAAAAAATTTGGAAGGGACCTTGCAAGTCATCTAGTCCAACCCCCTGCTCAGGCAGGAAACCCTACACCATTTCAGACAAATGGCTGTCCAGTCTCTTCTTAAAAACTTCCAGTGTTGGAGCATTCACTGCTTCTGGAGGCAGGTTGTTCCACTGGTTAATTGTTCTAACTGTCAGGAAGTTTCTCCTTAGTTCTAGGTTGCTTCTCTCCTTGCTTAGTTTCCACCCGTTGCTTCTTCTCCTGCCTTTGGGCACTTTGGAGAATAGCTTGACTCCCTCTTCTTTGGGGCAGCCCCTGAGATACTGGAAGGCTGCTATCATGTCCCCCCTCGTCCTTCTCTTCATTAACTAGACATCCCCAATTCCAGCAACCGTTCCTTATATGTTTTAGCCTCCAGTCCCCTCATCATCTTTGTTGCTCTTCTCTGTACTCTTTCTAGAGTCTCAGCATCTTTTTTACATCGTGGTGACCAAAACTGGATGCAGTATTCCAAGTGTGGCCTTACCAAGGCCTTGTAAAGTGGTATTAATACTTCACCTGATCTTGATTCTATCCCTCTGTTAATGCAGCCTAGCACTGTGTTGGCCTTTTTGGCAGCTGCAGCACACGGCTGGCTCCTATTTAGGTGATTATCCACTAGGACTCCGAGATCCCTCTCACAGTTACTACTATTGAGCAAGGTACTCCCTATACTATACCTGTGCATTTGGTTTTTCTTGAAGGAACCTGCTGGTTAGGGAACAGAAAAAAATCCAGCTTTTCAATGTACATGGAAAACTGCTTTGGAGCAGATAAAGTTTGTTCTTCCAGTACATTATTATCTTATCTGACTGAGAGCCACACCTTGGAGGTCAGTCAAGCCTTTCTGGTTACTTGCTAATCTGAGTTCTGGTGGTAATCGTTTGATAACAACAAAGTTAACATGAGCGCACACCTGGAGGAAGAGAATATTAATTTTACACCAAAAGCACAAACATTTTAGGTTTCATCCTGCAACAGTCAGGATCTTATGATTCTAAAAAGATCTTCTGCTTCACTTTGCTGCCTAATGAAAACGTCACACTCACAGTTCTGAGGCCACCTGAATTGTTCCAAGCTCCACTTAGCACTCGGGGTCTTATTGTGTTGCAACGGTTACTCCAGTGCGTCTCAACCGTGGCAATTTTAATATAAATGGACTTCAACAGTTAGAACCATTAACCAGTGGAACAACCTGCCTCCAGAAGTGGTGGATGCTCCAACACTGGAAGTCTTTAAGAAGAGACTGGACAGCCATTTGTCCGAAATGGTATAGGGTTTCCTGCCTGAGCAGGGGGTTGGACTAGATGACCTCCAAGGTCCCTTCCAACTTTATTATTATTATTAACTCTGAGAGTTCTGGCAGCTGAAGTCCCCTTGTCTTACAGTTGCTAAGGCTAACTTGATTGAATCTTGATTGAATCCCTCTGTTAATGCAGTTTAGGATTGTGCTGGCTTTTTTTGGCTGTTGGAGCACACTGTTGGCTCATATTTAATGGATTGTCCAGTAAGATTCCAAGATCCCTCTTGCAGTTGGGTTTGTTACTTTCGCAGTTAAGTTGGAGACCCCTGGATTAGAGCAGGGGTTTTCAACCTTTTCACCCATTGTGCCACTTTTAGGATATGGCAACATCCGAGTACCACCAGTCGCCTAGCAAGGTGTCAAAAACTTGATGTCTCCAAAAAAAAAAAAAAAAGGAAAAAAGTGATAAAGTACAGGTAGTCCTCAACTTACAACAGTTCGCTTAGTGACTGTTTGAAATTATAATGGCACTGAAAAAAGTGCCCCCCCAAGCCACAGCTGAGCAAGACACCTGCCTGCCCACCTGGCGGCGCTCTTCCTCCTGTCTGAGGTTTTCATTGTTGTGAGCATTTCTGTTGAGGATTGGCAGCGGGGGTGGGGTGGGGGGTGTTTGGTTTTTATCCCCCCCGTCTGCTGGGTGGTTGCAGCAGGTTTTGGTCACTTCACATGACCCTGGGACACTGTGACCGTCATAAATGTGAATCAGTTGCCAAGCATCTGAATGTAAATCACAAGACCCTGGAGATGCTGCAACATTCCGGCTGATCGGCGCTTCTTCTGGGCTCAGCAGAAGCACCAGGATCAGTGCCAAGCTCCAGCTGGAGCCTGATGCTGATCCTGGCGCTTCCACTGAGCCCTGACAGCCCCGAAGAAGCGCCGATCAGCTGGAAAGCGGCACTGATCCTGGCGCTTCCACTGAGCCCTGACGGTCCCGAAGCTCCAGCCGTCTCTCGCTCAGGCTTGTGCGGTGCTGCCACCGGTTCAGCTCATTCCCCTCCCCTGCCACCACTTTTCTAGGATGGTCGCGTACCACCTGCCAGGTGCCAATGTACCACATTGAAAAGCCCTGGATTAGAGGACCTCTTAATTTCTTCTGACTTGTACGTTCTATAATTTTAGGATGCTATCTTTTTTTGGATTTGAGCACACAGGTGATCACATCAGGCCAGGTTCTCAATACACATACCAGAGTTTTCAATGGTCTGAATCAGCCGATGGAGATTCTCAGTCCTCCAGGTTGTCCCAAAGGTGCTTTTTCCACCAGGCAAGTGGACTTTCTTGTTTTTCTTTGAAGACGTTTCGCTTCTCATCCAAGAATCTTCTTCAGCTCTGACTGGATGGTGGGGAATAGCAGAACTGAAGAAGCTTCTTAGATGAGAAGCGAAATGTCTTCAAAGAAAAAACAAGAAAATCCAGTTGCCTCATGAAAAAAGCACCTTGGGGACAACCATGACCTGGATGACTGAGCATCTCCATACAACCGGCTAACTTATAACAGAAGAACAGAATTGGAAGGGACCTTGGAGGTCTTCTAGTCAAACCCCTGTTCAAGCAGGAGACCCTAAACCATTTCAGACTGGTGGCTGTCCAGTCTCTTCTTTAAAAAGTCCAGTGATGGAGCGCCCACAACTTCTGAAGACAAAATGTAACACTGATTAATTGTTCTAACTGTCAGGAAATTTCTCCTTAGTTCCAGGTTGCTTCTCTCCTTGCTTAGTTTCCATCCGTTGCTTCTTGTCCTGCCTTCTGGTGTTTTGGAGAATAGGTTAATAATAATAAAAATAAAAATAAAGTTGGAAGGGACCTTGGAGGTCATCTAGTCCAACCGTTCCACTATGGTCACGGGATCAAAATTCACATGCTTGGCAACTGGATCCTATTTATGACGGTCGCAGTGTCCCCGGGGGGAGAGGGGAGAAATCATGTGATCCCCTTTTGCAACGTTCTGACCAGCAAAGTCAATGGGGAAGTCAGGTTCCCATGACAACGGCACTACAAATTTAATAACTGCAGTGATTCACTTCACAAATGTAGCGAGAAAACTCGTAAAACGGGGCAACATTCGCTTAGCGACATAAATTTGGGGCTCAGTTGTGGCTGTAAGTCAAGGACTAAATGTATCCTGCGGAAGCCAATTTATAGATCTTGTTCCTTTGGGGTAACTACCCATAATCTGTCTACATATATCATATATAACGATATCAATATACCCTCTCTGTATTCTGAGCTCATTTTCCTTCTCTCTGTTTAGCAGAATAACAGAGCTGGAAGGGGCCTTGGAGGTCTTCTAGTCCAACCCCCTTTCACAAGCAGGAGACCCTAGACCCTAGACTAGACATGTCAAACACAAGGCCCGGGGGCTGGATGCGGCCCACGAAGTGGTTTCATGTGGCCCGCGAAGCCATCCTGGAAACAGTGAGGGAACGGCCCCCGCTGCCTTGGCCCTGGCCCAGGCTGGCCGGGAGCCAATGTACAATTTTGTGGTGGCCATCTATGCTGAAACGCATTCAGTCTTAGCTCCACAAGGCCATCCAGAAACAGCGAGGAACCAGCCCCTGCCGTGTCGGCCGCGCCCCCTGGGTGCATGCTGGGGAGTGTCACCCTTTGTGAGGAATGAAGAAATGGACCATGCCTTGGCGCTTGCCCCGGTCCCACCCCCTTCTGCCAGAGACCCTCAGATCTGTCCCAATCCTGCCCAGGCCCCCACAGGCACCCTTGACGCGAACGATGTAGAGCTGGCCATGCCCACCCAGTAGGCCACACCCACTCCATCCACGCCCACCCAGTAGGCCACACGCACCCTGGCCACACCCACCCAGCCCTCTGGGGGGTTCACATGGTTTAACATTCAAGGGAAAACAGGGCACTCACTGAAGTCTATGGATACGTCCATCTCTCTCAGCTCAGCGGCTGGTCCTTTTAGGGCAGGTAAGGCTTGACAGGTGTCCTGGCAGGGGGCGTAGGCCAGGTCACTGGCTGAGCTTCCATCAGAGTAGGCCTCCGGGCTCCCAGTGGGAACATAATGTGGAGGGCTGTCCAGCTGATCGGAATTTGGATCCTCAGATATGCCACTGTCACTGGCAGCTGGAGACCAGCTTGGAGAATCTAGGACAGTGTTTGCCGCTCCCAAGATGGATTTGATGAAGTCGTCATTGTCTTGAGGGTTCAGCAAAACCTACCGATAGAGCGTAGAGGTTCTCCATGAAAAAGCCCACCTTAGAAAGCCACCTTCCTACAAGCGAAACTTCAACAGAGCAAACTCAAAACTCTTGGATGTTACATAAACCATTATTATCGTTCTGAACCATTTTAACCAGGCCCCGAAACAGGATATTCTCAATTTTCGATTCATTGAAAAATAAGCCATTTTTGCCTGAATTGCAAAGAGGGCAATAATACCCACTAAGAACATTACCTAGTAAAATGGAAGACCAGTATTAAACTGGTGTCCCTCTGAGGGATCCTTGGTGCTCTCTGAACTTGGTTATTTTTTTTGTTAGAAATTCTGTTTATATATATTGCACCATATAGAGCAAAGAAAGGGTACTGTCACCATGTGCTTTACTGCTCAACTATATAACAGGAAACAGGAAACTGTACTCAGAACAAAAAAGCAGAGTATATATACCATAGATCCAAACTTGTAAACACTGCCATCTACTGGCTGAATACTACTGCATAAAAATACATTCCAAGAAACTAGCTAACATCATCAGTGCTTTATCTAGTTTGGGTAACGAAATGTCTGCAAGAAAACAACCAAGTTCAGAGAGCACCAATGATCCCTCATTTCAACCCTAAGCCACACATATTCTCCTTTATTGGTATCCCTCTTCCTCCCCACTTCTGTTCTGTTTAACGCTTGCAAAATAATAATGAGTAGAACATTTTCAGTTGGGAACTGACCCATTGCTTTAGTCAAGGGCACTGTCAGATCCACAAGATAGGGCAGGTAAGAAAAGAGACTCAACAAGTGATACCAAAACTCTGCTAATTTGGGCAATAATAGCAGAATTTTAAAAGCTCTTATACTAATGAGAGTCAAGATGGGGCAGTCTTGAGTTTCTTTCTAACACTTTTCTGGGTTTAATTTGTGCTTTGTTGCAAGTTTCTGTATTTCTTCAACAAAAAGTAATAATAATAATAATAATAATAATAATAATAATAATAATAATAATAATAATAATAATAATAATAATAATAATAAAGTTGGAAGGGACCTTGGAGGTCATCTAGTCCAACCCCCTGCTCAGGCAGGAAACCCTATACCATTTCAGACAAATGGCTGTCCAGTCTCTTCTTAAAAACTTCCAGTGTTGGAGCATTAACAGAGGGATAGAATCAAGATCACGTGAAGTGTTAATACCACTTTACAATGCCTTAGTAAGGCCACATTGGAATACTGCATCCAGTTTTGGTCACCACGATGTAAAAAAGATGCTGAGACTCTAGAAAGAGTACAGAGAAGAGCAACGAAAATGATCAGGGGACTGGAGGCCAAAGCATATAAGGAAAGGCTGCTGAAATTGGGGATGTCTAGTTTAATGAAGAGAAGGACGAGGGGGGACATGATAGCAGTCTTCCAATATTTGAGGGTCTACCCCAAAGAAGAGGGAGTCAAGCTATTCCCCAAAGCCCCTGAAGGCAGGACAAGAAGCAACGGGTGGAAACTGACCAAGGAGAGAAGCAACCTAGAACTAAGGAGAACCTTCCTGACAGTTAGAACAATTAACCAATGGAACAACCTGCCTCCAGAAGCGGTGAATGCTCCAACACTGGAAGTTTTTAAGAAGAGACTGGACAGCCATTTGTCTGAAATGGTATGTTTCAGTATTTCTCCTTTCAGGGGATGTAAATATGCTTCTTCTGGCCAATGTGCTTCTTCTACCACTATTGTTTAACTTCCTCTTGTTGGTGATATTAACCTCCAAGTGTCGGGCTACAAAGTTTGGCACTGAGCATAGGATATTTTCAGTACTTTTTGCCGGAATGGAGCAGTTAACTCTATTCTCCTAGGTCAGGGGTAGGCAACCTTGGCTCTTTTATGACTCGTGGACTTCAACTCCCAGAATTCCTGAGTCAGCATGGCTGGTTCAGGAATTATGGGTACTGAAGTCCACAAGTCATAAAAGAGCCAAGGTTGCCTACTCTGTTCTTAGGTCTTGCCCAGCTGCTGCCCCCTTTCTCAACCCGGCGCCATCTGCTCACTCTGCCTTCTTGTGCCATCCAAGGGGCCTCTAAGGATCCCAGCTCCACGTTGCGAAGGACTCCATCCTGCCCGTCAAAGAGGAGATCCAATAACTCCATGCCGTCAAGATTGGGGCAGGCCATAACTGCAAGAGAGAGAGAAGACGAGTTAGGCTCAGAAGCTACTGCTACTTATGCAGTGCTGGGTGGACCCAACAAACAAGCTTGTTAAACATGGAGTTAGTTGAACCTGTCAATAGAATCGAAGTCAACATCTTAATTGGTTGCATCACCCCAGTTGTCACCTTATACCATGATAAGGTTTACTGGTTTGACCCGAGCAGGTTATGGGAAAGGAGCAATTGTGGCTTATTTCCCTAGGCCAGGGGTAGGCAACCTTGGCTCTTTTATGACTCGTGGACTCCAACTCCCAGAATTCCTGAGCCAGCCATGCTGAGGGGAAAGGGAGAGGTTTTCAAGCTGAGCCATGCTGGCTCAGGAATTCTGGGAGTTGAAGTCCACGAGTCATAAAAGAGCCCAGGTTGCCTACCCCGGCCTAGATGGTAGATAGATAGATAGATAGATAGATAGATAGATAGATAGATAGATAGATAGATAGATAGATAGATAGATAGACAGACAGACAGACAGACAGACAGACAGACGATAGATACACCTAGACCAGAGGACTTCAACTCCCAGAATTCCTGAGCCAGCATGGGCTATGGCCCCTTCATGACTATGGCCCCTTCATGACTCATGGACTTCAACTCCCAGAATTCCTGAGCCAGCCATACTGAGGGGAAAGGGAGAGGCTTCCAAGCTGAGCCATGCTGGCTGAGGAATTCTGGGAGTTGAAATCCACAAGTCATAAAAGAGCCAAGGTTGCCTACCCCTGCCCTAGGCTTGTTGTATACAGGTAGTCCTTGACTGACAAGCATTCATTTAGTGACTATGGCACTGAAAAAGTGACTTATGACCAGTTTTCACATTTACGACTGTCGTAGCCTCCCCGTGGTCATGTGATCAAAATTCAGACACTTGGCAACTGGCTCGTATTTATGACGGTCGCAATGTCTCGGGGTCATGTGATCCCCTTTTGCGAGCTTCCGACGAGCAAAGTCCATGGGGAAATCTAGATTCCTTTAACAACCATGTTACTAACTTAACAACTGCAGTGATTTGCTTAACGACTGTGGCAAGAAAGGTTGTAAAGTGGGGCAAAATTCGCTTAACAGCTGACTCGCTTAGCAACAGAAATTCTAGGCTGAATTGCGGTTGTAAGTCCACAATTGCCTGTAGTAGCTAGGCATGACTCTAACCAGATTAATCTTAATTTACAAGTAGCATTTGCTTAATGATCAGTCCTTTACAACTGTTTGAAGTTATAGTCACAGAACAGATGATTGACAGCCCATAAGCACACACACACACACACACACACACACACACACAAAGACATACACACATACACAGACACTGACCATTGTAAATGATTATGCTGCCTTCCCTCTATGACCATATTTCGCGAGGGTCACTTTTACAACTGGTCAACTGTGTTCCGCAATCAAGCGGCTGCGATTTGCGACATGATTTTTGCCAGTTAAGAAAATCACACTTAAGAACAATGGGATCCAAATCTAAAATGTTAGCTAAGCTTTGATTTTACATATTTTTAAGAACATTTAGCTTTTAATAGCATTTTTACATTGTTATTGTTTATATATGAATTGTTTTCAATTTAACCGACGTCGGCCATCCAGTGTCCTTTCCAGGAGATGGATAGCCATATAAATCTGATTAATAAATACATAAACAAATAAACTTCAACAGCAAAACTGCTGCTTCCACTCTGTAGCGTGCGCTGGTGCGTGTCCCCTCGATGCAGCTGGAAGAGATGGTGCGTTGGTTGCCTTCAATGGGAAATATCCTCATTTCAAAATTGCCCTTTCTAGTAGATTACAATAGCCACCATCCACTCCTCCCAGGTATTGGTTAAAGTGGGAGTATTAAATTATTTCCCTGAATTCTTCTCTGGCCAATTTTTCTCTAGTCCCCTTCCATCTCTGTGCCATGTCTGTTTTTCAAATAGGTCCCTAGGTCTTCCCACACCTTTATACAGAATCTTTTGGAAAACTTTCAGAGACAGTAACTTCGGTGTTATTGTCCACTGATATTGGACAGCTAAAACTCGCCAACTGATTTTTATTTTTATTTTGCAGGCAGAAAACGTTAGCACCTTTGGGGGGGGGGAAATCTCACCTGAAATCCTGCAGAGCCTTCACCAGTTCGTGTAAATAAAGCCCATCGAAACAAACAGATAATGTCATTTGTTCAAAGATATATTCCCACGTTCCTTTTAAAACCGCCTCTTCATTTTTGACCGTGGGGACCAGCATTTTAGAGTTTATCTTCAATGAAAGGTCTACCTCTACCAGTTTACCTGTCCCAGGAAGTGCTTTTGGCTCTACCCTGTGTTCGCGAAGTACTGTAAAGGGGGCTGTCATAAAATCAGGTCTGGTCTCAACATATGACTATCCTAACTTACAGTGAAAATTCCTAGCTCCATTATGATTGTAAGCCGAGGATTACCTGTACTAGAATAGAATAGAATAGAATAGAATAGAATAGAATAGAATAGAATAGAATAGAATAGAAGCTGGAAGGGACCTTGGAGGTCTTCTAGTCCAGCCCCCTGCTCCAGCAGGAGAAACTATACTGTCTCAGACAGGTGAATATCTAGTCTCTTCTTGAAAATCTCCAGTGATGGAGCACCCACGATTCCTGGAGGCAAGGAGTTCCCCTGGTTGATTGTCCTCACTGTCAGGAAGTTTCTCCTTAATTCCAGGTTGCTTCTCTCCTTGACCAGTTTCCAACCATTGTTTCTCGTCCTTCCCTCTGGTGCTTTGGTGAACAACCTGGCCCCCCTCTGCCTTGTGGCAGCCCCTTAGATACTGGAAGACTGCTATCATGTCTCCCCTATTTCTTCTTTTCTTTAGACTAGCCAAACCCAAGTCCCGCAGCCGTTCTTCGTATGTTTTAGTCTCCAGGCCTTGGATCATCTTAGTTGCTCTTCTCTGAATTTTTTCCAGACTCTCAACATCTTTTTTGTGATATGGTGACCAAAACTGGCTGCAGTATTCCAGGTATGGCCTTACTAGGGTTTTATAAAGCGGTACGAATGCTTCGGGTGATCTTGATTCTATGCCTCTGTTTATACGTGACAATGTTTCTTAAAAAAATGGAGGTACAGTCACAACTGAGACAGATTCACCAAGAAACACACTCTGTACAAACAGTACGCTGTCGACTAAGCTACTGAGATAATCAGAAAGATCTGTTCTGTGTCTGTGTAAAGAAATGAGTCTGTATATTGACAGCGATGTATCTACAGTATCTCTTTCTCTAGAAACACGCACAAAGATTTGAGGAAAGCTGTGCGCCGAAAACCAAATCATAAATTCAAATTGTCCATTGAAATTATAAATTCAAATTACAAATTCAAATTATAAGGTCTAGTCTAGCGAAAAGAAGGACTAGGAGTGACAGGATAGCAGTCTTCCAATATCTCAGGGGCTGCCACAAAGAAGAGGGAGTCAAGCTATTCTCCAAAGCGCACGAAGGCAGGACAAGAAGCAAGGGATGGAAACTAATCAAGGAGAGAAGCAACCTAGAATTAAGGAGAAATTTCCTGACAGTTAGAACAATTAATCAGTGGAACAACCTGCCTCCAGTTGTGGGTCCTCCATCACTAGGGGCTTTAAGGCAGAGGCCCCAAACCTTTTGGGCACCAGGGACCGGTTCTGTGGAGAAAGGTTTTTCCACGGACTGGAGAGTCCGTAGTTTTGTGTGCTGCCTACAGCCCACGGAGCGGGCTTTGCTTGTTTGTGCTGGCATGCCACGGCCCGGTACCGGTCCACGGATTGGGGACCCCTGCTTTAAGGGATTGGAATGCTATAGGGTCTTCTGCTTGAGCAGGAGGTTGGACTAGAAGACCTCCAAGGTCTCTTCCAACTCTTGTTATTCTGTTAAATTCTGTTAATAAATAACAGTTAATGCATTCTTGGCAAAATAGACACCCCGTGATTAAGGCTCAGCCTCCAGACATTTATTCTTCCAGTTTGCACAAAGCAACTATACCCAGTAATTTGGAAGATATTTCCAGCTTTGAAAAAAAATGTAATAAAAACACTGTAGATATTTGAACAGCTCGGGGTCCTTCTAATCCAAGGAATTTTTTTCTGAAAGCTACGAAGTTTGTTTGCTTGTCTATCGCCTTCTGATTAGCACACTTATCTTCATGTACCACTCGCTTAGTGCATGTTTCTCTTCTCTGCGCCCAGTCCTGACCTCTGCCCTCTTATTTGCCCTGCACTTGTTTCCAAAGGTGGAACCTACTGGATTAATTTGGAGGAAAAAAATGAGATTGCACCGCCTTACCCACTCGTGAGAGCGTCCTCCGATCTCGGTTCGGTTTGGTCCAACGTTTCTAATCCCAAAGGTTTTCGTTGCTGCGAAGTTGAGCCGTGGTTATTTTCTTCTCCGGTCTTCAGTCCCTCTGTCCAGTCAAAACCTCTTTTTTTTTCTCCCCACTATGTGGCAAAGTTTAAACTCCAACAATACAAAAATAGCGTCAGGCTCGCTCAATCCCTCCCCTCGTCCAACTCTCCAATGGGGGAAAAGACTGTCAGCTCAGCGGGCAGAGAAGAAAAAGAAATCAGGCAATCATAACTGGGACAATTTGGGTAACCATTATCTAAATAACTTTAGTCCACCCTGCCTGTCGTTTCTAATTTGAGTGGGCGCTGAGCTGAGGGGTCCAAAGTCTTTGGCTGGGCTGTGTCACAGTGACCTTCCACCTACTTTTCGAAAATAATTCTCTCTCCCTCTTCCCTTGAGAAAACAACAATAGCGCGCTCATTAATTGGCTTTTAATCACAGTGGCCGATTGATCTCAGCGGTTTCCAAATGGCGAATTTACTGGGAAAATACAAAATTGCACAGGGAGGCTGGTTTACGCTCAACTCTCGTCCTCTCGGTTTAATGCACCTGCGTGATGCAGAGTTGCTGTTATCAGTCAGGTGGTTGGCACAGAAATTAATTAAGGAACGGATTAATTAAAATGACGAAAGAGCCCAGTCCTTCACGTCTCAAAGCAGCCGTAGGATTCCTTGGGGGTAATCTTCTGTTCCAACATGGAGACGCCACTTTCTATGGTCTCGCACCTGCTGCCCGATGGCGGGGCCGGTTGGATGATGACCTGGTTCGGCACATTACCCGTATAAATAAAGTTTGGGGGTAGTGATGAAATCGTCAGGCTAGAAACCAGGAGTCCACGAGTTCCAGTCTCGCCTCAGGCACAAAGCTAGATGGGCGACCTTGGGCCAGTCGCTTTCTCTCAGCCCTAGGAAGGAGGCAGTGGCGAACCACTTCTGGAAAAAACCTTCTCAAGAAAACGGCAGAGACCTATCCAGGAAGTCTTTTGAGAATGGGACAGGGTTGAATGGAAGAAAAAAAAATGATATAAAATATTATCAGAGTTGTCTGGTGAAGAAACTCGTGCTTCTTAAGGTGGAAGCAACTCAAAACAGTTGAGTGGAGGAAGAAAGTGAGAGGTATGAAGCTTCCTTATTCCAGGCAGCGCATTCAGTTCTCCTGAGGTGGCCTAGTTAGGAATCCTTTCCAAAATCTGGCGTTATCTTTGCACATATGATATAGAGTAGAGTAGAGTAGAGTAGAGTAGAGTAGAGTAGAGTAGAATGGAATGGAATGGAATAGAAATAGAAATAGAAATAGAAATAGGAATAGAATAGAATAGAATAGAATAGAATAGAATATGGAATGGAATGGAATGGAATGGAATGGAATGGAATGGAATAGAATAGAATAGAATAAAGTAGAGTAGAGTAGAGTAGAGTAGAGTAGAGTAGAGTAGAGTAGAGTAGAGTAGAGCTGGAAGGGACCTTGGAGGTCATCTAGTCCAGCCCCCTGCTCCAGCAGGAGAACCTATACCAGTGATGGCAGAACCTTTTAGGGACTAAGTGCCCAAACTGCAACCCAAAACCCACTTATGTATTGTCGGGTGCCGGGTGGGCATGGCCCATTGGGTCGGCGTGGCCCATTGGGTCAGAGTGGCCCATTGGGTGGGCGTGGCTGCGGTGGTAACAGCAGACAGTGGGACTAAAAAGTTCAGTCAATCAATTCGAACTTTGCGAGATCTTTTTTTTCCCGCGAAAAGTTGAAATTGATTGATTGATTGAACCTTTTTTTTTTTTTTTGCACATGGTGGCGGAGACCTAAAGCGAAAAGGTTTTATGAAACCCAGCTGAAGGCCTAGGACTGGGGCGACAGCGTGCGTGCCCACAGAGAGGGCTCTGCATGTCATCTGTGGTACACGTGCCATAGGTTTGCCACCACAGACCTATACCATCTCAGACAGGTGAATGTCTAGTCTCTTCTTGAAAATCTCCAATGATGGAGCGCCCATGATTTCTGGTGGCAAGCTGTTCCACTGGTTGATTGTCCTCACTGTCAGGAAGTTTCTCCTTAATTTCAGGTTGCTTCTCTCCTTGATCAATTTCCAACCATTGTTTCTCGTCCTTCCCTCTGGTGCTTTGGAGAATAATTTGATCCCCTCTTCTTTGTGGCAGCCCCTCAGATACTGGAATCTTGCTATCATGTCTCCCCTGTTTCTTCTTTCCTTTAGACTGGCCAATCCCAAGTCCCACAGCCGTTCTTCATATGTACATTGTGAGCAGCCCAACTCTGTTCAGACACTGCATTTGTATGTCTGTCCCTCACTCTCCTTGATATGTTGATGATGAATGCTCCAACACTGGAAGTTTTTAAGAAGAGACTGGACCGCCATTTGTCCGAAATGGTATAGGGTTTCCTGCCTGAGCAGGGGGGTTGAACTAGAAGACCTCCAAGGTCCCTTCCAACTTTATTATTATTATTATTATTATTATTATTATTATTATTATTATTATTATTATTATTATTATTATTATTATTATTATTATTATTACACAGTCAGCCAGATGTTCAGACTGGATTTGGCATTTTTGTCTACCTATCGAGTCCTTACCCAGGACCTGGGAGAGGCAGATGTGGATGTTTGATGGTATTACAGATCTCGTCGCAGGATGGAAGCGGTTCCTAGTAAGGCCGCCTTTTGCAATTGACTAATGGCGAATTTGTCAATGCCGATGATGGTGTTCAAGTGGTGCTCCAGTTGTTTTGGGATGGCACCCAAGGCGCCTATGACTATTGGTACCACCCTTGCTTGCCTTTGCAACAGTCTTTCTATTTCTATTTGTAGGTCTTTGTATTTTGTTATCTTCTCCAGTTTTTTCTCGTCTATTCTGGTGTCTTCAGGCACTGCCACGTCCACTATTATTATTATTATTGTTGTTGTTGTTGTTGTTGTTTTTGTTGTTGTTTTGTTGTTGTTGTTGTTGTTGTTATTGTTATTATTATTATTATTATTATTATTATTATTATTATTATTATTATTATTATTATTATTATTATTATTATTGCAAATCTGGGATGGTAGGGAATGTCAGTTGGTTTCTGGAGAAAATCAGTAGTGCTCTCTCATTTCCCTGTTAGTAAGATTATGTGCTGCCAGAGCAAATCAAGAGATCTGACCAGGTTACTGGTTAACTGGGTCAAACATGTTTTTGCAAACAGAGGATGGTCTCTTTGATAAGTTTTAGATTTCCAAAATTAGCTTGTTCAGAAAAAGTCAGGCTGCTAATCTGGATTATCAGACAAGGCATGGAACATTTTTTGATGAGCATGGAAAAGTCAAAGAAGTATAAAAAGCCAAATGATGGCAAATCATAGACAAGCGGAAGATAGATAAGAACTGTAGAGAAAGAAAAGAAGAATCTGCTACCCATGTCTTTACTGTTACTATTCCTGCTGCTACTAATAGTAGTAACAATAATTTCTTTTCTCATGCTTAGCATTACAGTCTGATAATCCAGATTAGCAGCCTGACTTTTTCTGAACAAGCTAGTTGCAAGAAGATGCTCTCCTAATCAACGCATATGTTACTCTCCTGTATATGTGTGTGTGTGTGTGTGTGTGTGTGTGTGTGTGTGTGTGTGTGTGGGCACCAACTGGCAATTTTGAGAAAAGCAGATTGCATTACTAATGCAGTTAGAAAAACTGGAGATGCAGCGAAGGGGGAAATTGCACAAAACCGTAAACGTGACTGCACTTAGGAAAAGAGGGAAGAGGGCAAAAAAGGTTAATGTGTAAAGTACTGCAGTAATAATGATGATGATGATGATGATGATGATGATGATGATGATGATGATGATGATAATAATAATAATAATAATAATAATAATAATAATAATAATAATACCTATACCATTTCGGACAAATGGCTGTCCAGTCTCTTCTTAAAAACCTCCAGTGTTGGAGCATTCACCGCTTCTGGAGGCAGGTTGTTCCACTGGTTAATTGTTCTCACTTGTCAGGAAGTTTCTCCTTAGTTCTAGGCTGCTTCTCTCCTTGCTTGGTTTCCACCCGTTGCTTCTTGTCCTGCCTTCAGGCACTTTGGAGAATAGCTTGACTCCCTCTTCTTTGGGGCAGCCCCTCAGATACTGGAAGACTGCTATCCTGTCCCCCCTCGTCCTTCTCTTCATTAAACTAGACAGACCCAATTCCAGCAGCCGTTCCTTGTTTTAGCCTCCAGTCCCCTGATCCTCTTTGTTGCTCTTCTCTGCACTCTTTCTAGAGTCTCAACATCTTTTTTACATCGTGGTGACCAAAACTGGATGCAGTATTCCAAGTGTGGCCTTACCAAGGCCTTGTAAAGTGGTATTAATACTTCAGCAAAGAAGAGCAGCAAATACTTATTTTTCTCATTGCATCCAGCCAGGGACCCAATTCTTTGCTGGGGAGGGGGGGCTCACCAGAATGTCTTCAGGGACATTGGAAAAAAAATATTGTAGACAGGGGTCAAATAAAGCCGCTTGGATCTGCTTCAAGTCGGTTCTGTCTGGGCGAACTCCTTGCAAGTTGACTGAGACAGTATCAGTTATATGAGAAATGTTTGACTTTATAACTCCTAGGAAGTGGCCAGGATCCCTGGGGGTGTTTAACTCACCTCCCTGTCTGCTACATTAATGCCCCTCAAGAGCTCCTGGGTCATGAATGGGGTTTGTCCACATTGACTGCTTCCTCTAGGGATGAGGTGGTTCTACCTTGAATAAGGCCACGGCTGGATCCAACAGTTCTGGACAGTGTTTGACCATTCTCCAACTGAATTTTCTGGAAAAAATCTGAGAAAGTGATCAGATTGCAGCTTCAAGGGCCCTGGCACAAGTGGATTACCTGGACCTGCATAACAGCGATGGCATTGATTCTGCTTGTTGATTACTATTGACAAAGATTGAATGATGCAACTGTCCTGGCTCTTTTTGATCTCTCAGCAACTTTTGGCACCACAATCATGGTATCCTTCTGGATTGGGGGGGTGCGGGGCGGTGGTCAGAAGTAGGAGACATCATGTTGCCTTTGTTCCCTTCTACTCCGTAGCCAGTTTCAGCTGCTGTTCGTGAGATAGAGCGGTCTCTAGCCCGTGGCCTGGGATTATGAATTGCCAGATTGCTCAACGCTTTTATCTGCCCTTTTAACAGCTACAGGAAACCTTTGGGGAAGGTCATTCCCTCAACAGCGTCAAGTATTCTCAATATGTTGATGATATCCAGTTGTACATCTCAATTCCAGGTTGTGTAAGCAACGCTTTCAAGACCATGGCCCAGTGCTTGGAAGCTGTGGATGGGGAGGAACGGGCTTAAACTCAGTCGCGACAAGTCCAAATGGTTGTGTGTTCCTTTTTCTTCTAGTACCGTGTAATGTCTGTCTTCAGGTTCTGGATGGGGCAGCCCTTTCTCAGGACAAATCGGCAGGTAACCTGGCGATCTTTCACAAAGCAGGTGACTGTTACAGCCAGGAAGTCCCTTACCTAGATTCGTGTGATGTACTAACTAGTTTTATGTATCTTGAGATTAGATAGGGTAGGAACAAGCTGGCAGGAATAGCCAACACTCCAGAAGACAGGCTTAAGATACAGGAGGACCTGGACAGACTTGAACACTGGGCGCTATCTAACAAAATGAAATTCAATGGTGAAAAAAGTAAGATTCTACATTTAGGCAAGAAAAACCAAATGTACAGATATAGTATAGGGGGTACCTTGCTCAATAGTAGCAACTGTGAGAGGGATCTCGGAGTCCTAGTGGACAATCCCTTAAATAGGAGCCAGCCGTGTGCTGCAGCTGCCAAAAAGGCCAACACAGTGCTGGGCTGCATTAACAGAGGGATAGAATCAAGATCACGTGAAGTATTAATACCAGTTTACAAGGCCTTGGTAAGGCCACACTTGCATTACTGCATCCAGTTTTGGTCACCAGGATGTAAAAAAGATGCTGAGACTCTAGAAAGAGTGCAGAGAAGAGCAACAAAGATGATCAGGGGACTGGAGGCTAAAAGATATAAGGAACGGTTGCTGGAATTGGGTATGTCTAGTTTAACGAAGAGAAGGACGAGGGGGGACATGATAGCAGCGTTCCAATAACTCAGGGGCTGCCCCAAAGAAGAGGGAGTCAACCTATTCTCCAAGGCGCCTGAAGGCAGGACAAGAAGCAACGGTTGGAAACTGATCAAGGAGAGAAGCAACCTAGAACTAAGGAGAAACTTTCTGACAGTGAGAACAATTAACCAGCGGAACAACCTGCCTCCAGAAGCGGTGAATGCTCCAACACTGGAAGTTTTTAAGAAGAGACTGGACAGCCATTTGTCTGAAATGGTGTAGGATTCCTGCCTGAGCAGGGGGTTGGACTCGATGACCTCCAAGGTCCCTTCCAACTTTATTATTATTATTATTATTATTATTATTATTATTATTATTATTNTGTCTGAGTAGGCTGAGGAAGAGGACAAAGCCAACATCATAGCAGGAAGCAGGACATGGCAGAAGGAAGGTGCTGCCGGAGCAGGTTTGCATCATGTTTGATGCCAGTGAGGAAAGACTCTTGAGCATTTGTCTCAGAGCCTGTTTCCAAGAACAGTGAATTTTCCAAAATGGGCACTGTCCAATTTATTATACATTTCTCAGGCACTCATTCTCTATTTAAGACTTACAGATATACTTCTGGAATGAATACAGGTTTTTGAAAATTATACTGTTAGCAAGTCCATCCCACATGGCTTGGCTAGTCAAAAAGCCTATCATTCTGATGCTAAGATAGGCTTCAGTAGACGATAAGATTTGGATCTACTTTCGGTTCGCTAAATAAACCAACGAGGATGTCAATAGTTAACAGCAAACACAACAAAACAATTCTCTTTTCTTAATCGGGAATGGATTTTTCTATGGACAAAATGTCAACTCTGTTCAGTTCTGACCTTCAAAATTAATGGGTTCAGAATTCTTTATAGAAGCCCCAAGTTGGATGACCTTTAGAGTCTAGCATAAAATAAAGGTAATCCTTCAAACCTACATTCCCTGTATACCTATATTCCTCTAAAGCAGTGATGGTGAACCTTTTAGAGACCGAGTGCCCAAAAACCGCCCCCCACCCCCATCCCTGTTCCGCCCTGCCCACTGGGCCACCCACCACCTCCATGGCCCGCCACAGATCACCCAGGCAGCCCAGCAGCGCCATGGCGGCCACACCCTCCGCCCATGCCCCACGGCATCATCTGCGCACGATGAGGCGCAAGGGCAGAGTCTTGTCCTGCTGCCCGGCTACCATATCCTTGGCTGCGCTGCTTTGTGTGGGCTGCACCCAGGGGTGACTCTCTTCTGGGAGGGCTGCTGGTGAGGAGGGGGCCATGGGAGGAGGCGGAGCTGGGGAGACGGTGCATATGGCCACAGGTTCGCCACCACTGCTCTAAAGTATACAGTACTTCAGCATTGAGAGGTGTCTTCCATATACACAAAATGCACGTCGCTGCTATTTTCAAGCTGATAAGCTTCTAAGAAATCCCAGAATTTCCCAGAAAGCAGAGTCTGAAAACCTGTAGACTTGAGGACAGATATGATAAGATAGGCCTCATTGCCTGCCCTCGGGTGACCAGTTATGCCCCGAGACACCATTGCTGTACAATTAACCTACTTCAAAAAATATCAATTTTGTCAGATGTTGAAGGCAGAGCCTGAAGGAGCTCTTGCCTACATCTTGGCTGATTAGGTGTACTTGAAGTAGTCCCCAGACAGAGGAAGGAGAAAGTAGATGTGTTGATAAAAAGAAATCAATCTTATCTTTGGATAACCAATCCATTGGCTTACTCCTAAAGATAATTACATAAGTAGACGATGCCGGCGCCAGCACACTTGTGGAAGTGCCCCTTGCACCCCAATCTTTGCCCTATTCAGCCTCACCCTGATCACAAGTGCTTTACTCATCTGTTCTCCAAGGTTACTTCAGAGAGAGAAATCACCAGCTGCTTGACTTTACTTGGATGTGAGAAGCAGCAGCTAGAAAAAACAGCTCCTTGCTTTTGTGTCTTTGGCTACATGATTCCTGCTTTCCAGAAAGAGCAGTTCAAGCATGAACAAATTTTTAAAGTGCAAAAACAAAAAAAAGAAGCAACCAACATTACTTATTTACAAAGCACCAAAACAACATCTAAAACAATCCTTCTTTTATACAATTACTTTTTGTTCATCTGGTTTTCGTCAGGATTTTTCATCTGAACTATTGCAGAGTTGCCACAGTTAGTAGTCCTAATATTTCTAAAGTAATGATCTAATAATAATAATAGTAGTAGTAGTAGTAGTAGTAGTAGTAGTAGTAGTAGTAGTAGTAAAGTTGGAAGGGATCTTGGAGGTCATCTAGTCCAACCCCCTGCTCAGGCAGAAAACCCTATACCATTTCGGACAAATGGCTGTCCAGTCTCTTCTTAAAAACTTCCAGTGTTGGAGCAATGTTTCTTAAAAGTTTTTTTTTCCTCTCAGGACCCCTTCCTATTTTTTAAAAAAATATAACTTTTGTTTATATGGATTACATTTATCAACATTTACCGTATCAAAAATGAAGACTGACACATTCGCTGCTGCTATGGCTTCTCATGATTATTTGATGGAATTTTAATATTGTATTATTTTTCAGCATGGCTTATTAAATAATTTTGATTTTAAGGAGCCCTGGGATGGTCCTGGGAATACCCCCCATGGATCCTAGGAACAATCTGAAGAAGCACTGCTCTAAAGCACCATAAAGTAGATTACTTTGTTTGTATATTCATTTAGAGGGATGTTTGCAGTGCAAAGATGTACAATAACAAACCTTTCACCTACATATCTATTTTAGTAGGGTAGCTGTTTTAGTCTTTTGCAAAAAGAGCAAAGCTCTTAAATTGCTCCTGGATTTGAACAACTGGCCGGTCATGTGCATCCTTTCCGACTATTGAAAGTGTTCAAGTTCTGGTCATGTGGCAAAACATAACTACAGTCCTTTTGAATGTGTATGTTTCCAAATATGCAGTGAGAAATTGTGAGAAGGGGGAAAGGTAAAAAAAAAAATTACCCCTTGATTTATATTGCAAACTGGTTTAATAAGTTAACTCTTAAGTAATTTCTTGCTGTTTTAAATACAGGTAGCCCTCGACTTATAACAGTTCCCGTAGTCACAGTGTTCTGGATCATAGACAGTTCAAAGTTAGAACAGTACTGAAAAAAGTGACGTATGACCGTTTTTCACTTATGACCATTGCAGCATCCCTAGGGTCACATGATTAAAGTTCAGACACTTGGCAACTGACTCATATTTATGATGGTCGCGGTGTCGCAGGGTCACACAATCCCCTTTTGCGATCTTCTAACAAAGTCAACGGGGAAACCAGATTCACTTAACAACTGTGTTACTAACTTGATCACTGCAGTGATTCACTTAACTACTGCGGAAAGAACGGTCGTAAAAATGGGGCAAAGTTCACTTAACAAATGTCTTAGCAACAAAAGGTTTGGGCTGAATTGTGGTCGTAAGTAGTTTTAATCTGTCTTTCATTCTGTGATACCAGGAAAACAGAAACATAAGAAAGAAATGCATCACAGCATAATAAAAATGTAAAGCATTGTCCAGTTTTTTTGTTCTCCATGCTAGTCATGCTTAGTTAACTCCAAAACAAATATAGTACGTCTGCTTTTGCACAAAAAAAATACATGAACAAATAGCAGTTGGATGCATAAAAGCCAAGATTTTGTTCTATTGAGAACAGCTATTCACATGCTGTTTACTTTAGATTTCAAGACACCAGTTGTAACTTATAGTTTGCACAAGACATTTTGTAGCTGGATGTTACTATTCATGCATATATCCTAAGTGCATAAATATGTCTCAGATTTATCACTGCCCAAATGTGAATATAGCATAGCTTTAAACTAAGGTGTACTTGTGCAAATCCTCACTTTTGTTTATAGAGAACTATAAACATATGAATACCAATCCATTTATATGGATGTACATTAAGTAAGAAATAGAAAAGCAGGCTGAGTTCATATGCACCAGAAGATTCAGTTATGTAATGTGTTTCTTTCTCACCCAGGCACGTGTAATGCAACGCCTGTATGTGTGTGTGTCACATCGACTCAACCTGTTGGCAAACCCTGATTTGTCTTTTATTGGAAGAGATCTGTTCTGTTCTTTCTATTTTTAAGTGACTAAGAGGTGTTTGGCTGCCATGGGAATGTGGGGAGAACAATGTGAGCGGCTCAGCAGATGGATAGGGTAATACAGTGGGTGAGAATGAAAGGAACAGAACAATACCGCGGGTGTGAATCTTCTTCTAGCACATGTACACAGCCATTTTCCTCAGAATGCCTGGCTGGGTTTTAGGATGGTTAGATGGGACATGTGGCTTTTCCGTTAAGAGTGCTGAGAAAAAAAATGACAACTATAAAGGCGAGGTGGAAGGAAAGGGAGATGCCTTGTTGTCTTGGTTTGGAAGGTGATATTTCATACTCCAGTTCTAAGACACAGTAGAAGCCTGAGGGGCCATTTCCAGCTGTTTTAATTTCAGCATTCAACAAACATAATAATGATTCCTGCTTCCCCCAGTTTTTAGCAGAAAGGCTTTTATTGAAGATGCTGCCAATTTCCTGCTATTGTTGTTTAAAAGGTCTTGTATTGACTGATCAATTTGTGGTTGGCCTGTGGGTTTTATACTTTCTGCATCTTGTGGCAGACTGCTCAGGGATGCTTCAGCCTGGGTGACAAAGAAGTAAAACAGCATTTTAAAATACTTAATTTTGCTGTACAAATGATGTGCCATCTAGTTGGTGTCAATTCTTAGTGACCACCGATAAATCTTTTCTATGAACTGTCCCTAAGTGGGCCTTCAGGTCTTCTCCAATGGTGCACCCAGGACTGCTATAATCAAGTCCATCAAGCTTCTGGCTGGTTCTTCTCTCCTTTGTTTTCCTTTTCACCTTCCCCACTATTATTGACTTTCAAGAGAGTTAGGTTTCAATAATTTTGAGCCTGGGCATCTGAGACCTCTGGATTGATTTGTTCCATGGTATTCTCAAAAGTCTTCAACACTAAAATTCAAATGTGTCAATACACTTTCTACCCTTTTTCAAACTCCAGCTTTTTGTGTTCATAAAGTCACTAAAATAAACACTGCCTGCACGATTCCAATTCTGATTCAGTCACATCAGATTTTTTTTTTTTTGATACTCTTGACTTTCTGAATTATCCGTCACACACAAGCAATAATGTCTCTTTTTCTTTGGCTTTTCTAAAGCCTACTTGAACATATGGCATATCCTTTCTCTTCCAAGATCCAGGGAGGATCAAAGATAACATATCAACATATCCAGGAAGGGGGGAGCAAGAACCCGAAGTCATTCTGTCTTGCAAGGGTTGAGCTAGAGCAAATTCCTCATCTAGAGCAGGGGTGTCAAACTGCCGGCCCACGGGCCGGATGCATCACCGGGAAACCACGCCCACTCCATTGCTGGCAATGGGGAAAAAGCTCCGATACGTTGCGCGACATCATGTGACATCGCGAGTTTGACATGTCTGATCTAGAGCGTCACCATTTCCAGGCACCTGGCCAGTACCTGAAGAGCATCATTTGACTGGCTAGGATGGAGGTTTACATCAGTCATCAGCATACTCAGTATACAGATAGTCCTCGACTTATAATCACAATTGGGGCCAGAATTTCAGTTGCTAAGCAAGGCGGTTAAGTAAGTCATGACAAATTTTATGACCTTTTTTGCCACAATTGTTAAGCGAATCACTGCAATTGTTAAGCGAATCAGTCATTGACTATGCTTGTCGGAAGCCACCTGAAATCACAAAATGGCAATCACATGACACTGCATTCACCATTCTGAGCTATCTTGATGCAAGGAAAGTAAATTTTTCCACACATTCTCTCTCTTCACCGATTTCTATTTTGAAGTTTCCTTTCCTTGCAATGGCCATGACTTTGGTCTTTTTGACATCCAGAAAGAAACCAAAATTCTCACTTTCTTCTTTGATTTTCTTGATCATATGTTTGATTTCTGAGGGAAGAGTTGAATCAGCAGCACATCAAAGATCATTGATGTTTCTTCCACCAACCTTTCCCCCAATTCTTCAAGGTCTAGCTTCCTCATGACCATTTCAGCATCCAGGTTGAATCAGATGTTTGATTTCTGAGGGAAGAGTTGAATCAGCAGCACATCAAAGATCATTGATGTTTCCTCCACCAACCTTTCCCCCAATTCTTCAAGGTCTAGCTTCCTCATGACCATTTCAGCATCCAGGTTGAATAAGAAAAGGGAGAGAACACAACCTCATCCCACTCGGAAGCCCAGCAAAGGAGCATCTTCCCTGGGAACATTTCCTCATAATTAAGAAGCTACTTGGGTAATCAGCCAAACGTTTCAATTTTTTTTAAAAATAGACCAGTTGCCATGACTCAACTTTCAGATTGCCTCATGAGGCATTTCTCTGAGAGCCAAGGGAAGAGCGGGTTCAGTGTAACTCCTGGTTTTGACGACTCAGCGGAGAAAGAGTTAAAAACAAAAGCTCTTGCAGCGTCCCTTGTTTGAAATTTCCTATAAAACTGCCCACAGCACGGGAAGCCAGCTGTTACCACACCTCAGGCTCGGCTTCAACCGACGAGCAGCCGCCCGCGTGCCCAAAAAAATTTCCCGCCTTTCCCCCCCTCAGCTGGCGGTGCGCATGCGCCAACCTTTCTTGCGGCGATTGGGGGGAGTCTTGCTCTCAAGTGGAGTGGACAAAAAAAATAAATAAATATCCGAGGTCTATTCTCGCGAGACTTGCCTCCTTTCTCCTCTTTCCTCCCCCTCCCCCCCGCTTGCGTCTCTCAACTCGACGTCTTCTCTCGCTTCTTTAAAGAGATTCGACCAATCGCGAGGGGAGGCTTCCTCACCTGGGCGGCCGCGCGCTCGCTCGCTGGCCGGCCGGCTCGCGCGGCCCCCTTTTCCCAGCGCCCCGGCCAATCCAGAGAAGGGCTCGCGAGCGCGCGCCTCAACCTCCAGGGCAAGCCGCCCAATCGCGAGGTAGAGAGTGGGTGGGTGGGTGGGTGGCCGCCAGAGCTCCAGCCAATGGCGAAACGGCGAATTGGTGGGAGGAGACTTTTCCCCCCACACACACAGTTTCTCCCTGGCGCGGCCGAGCGCGCGCTCGCGCTTCGGCCACGCCCCCTTCCTCTCCTCCTCTCGCCTCTTCGCGTTTTTACCTCAGGGCCGGGCTGAGGGGTTTAGGCCTCGCGTGCAGCCTCGGCCTCGCTTAGGGCAGCCAAGCCGGGCGATGACGACGCCACTGCGGCTCCTTCTTCTGAGGCGGGTCCCTCACTAGGCGCCACGGAACGCGAGCCCCAGCCTCCGCCGCCATGCCGGCCAAGAGGAAACTGGTGCCGCCGGCCCTCAACATCACCCCCACCATCGCCGAGGGACCCAGCCCCACCGGCAGCGGCGAGGGCGACGGCTCCGAGTGAGTTGGGCTTCAGCCCCGCGTGGGTCGGAGTGGGGCGCCGGTTATGGGTCTGAGGGGAGCGGGCGAAGGACGCGAGGTGTTTGTGAGGGGGTGGGGGAGAGCGAGGGGGGGAAAAAAAGGAGGAAAATTTGCTCCCGGAAGGTATTTCGGGGTTGTGTGGAGTTGTTGTGAGGCGAGGAAAGGTCGGGGGAGCCGCTGGGAGGGAGGGAGGACGCGGTCGGCCTTTGGAGGAGCATCTCGATCCACGAACGGGGACGGGGGGGGGGCTGCCTCAAGGCGAAGCCCCGAGAGGAAGGTAGACCCGCAGGCGGTGGAGCAGCTCGGAGGAATCGGGGTGGTGCTGGTGGTGGAGAATAGAATAGAATTATTAGCATTAGAATTATTAGCATTAGACAGGACAGAATTGAATAAACAGGGAGTTTGGAGGTCTTCTAGTCCACCCCCCCTGCTCAAGCAGGAGATTGGCTGTCCAATCTCTTCTTAAAAACCTCCAGTGTTGGAGCACCCACAGTTTCTGGTGGCAAGCTGTTCCACTGGTTAATTGTTCTAACTGTCAGGAAATTCCTCCTTAGTTCCAGGTTGCTTCTCTCCTTGATGAGTTTCCATCTGTTGCTTCTTGTCCTGCCTTCAGGCGCTTTGGAGAATAGCTTGACCCCCCCCCCCCTTCTTCTTTTTGGCAAGCCCTCAAATATTGCAATACTTTATTGGTCTTTAGGGTCCAGGAAAGGGTGGATGGGGGCGTTGGGATGCGCCCCATGGGAAAGAGGAATGAGGTCCTGCCAGGCAGGTTCTCCTTCTGCCCTGAGATGGTCCGGAATGCCAATCGAGGAGAATATTTCTGGCTCAGGGTTGAAATGAGGGAGGGTCTCTGAGGATGGTGGTTTTCTTGCAGACATTTCAGGAGACCCAAAATGGGATAATAAGTGAACTGGCACTGATGATGTTACCTAGTTTGGGTCATGAGACGTGGGCAAGAAAGCCACCCAGCTCAGAGACCACCAAGGACCCCACAGCCCTTCTCCTTCCTCCTCTTCTCCACTCTACAGACCCTGTTCTCTTCTGGCACTTCTGATGTTACCTAGCTTGGGTCATGAAATGTCTGCAAAAAAAGCCACCAAGCTCCGAGGACCAAGGATCCCACACCCGCCCTCCTCCTCCTTGTCCTACTTCTTCTCCACTCCACAAACCCAGCTCTCCTCTGGCATTGCTGATGTTATTTAGTTGGGCCATTAAACACTTGCAACAAAACTACCAAGCTCAGAGAGCATCAAGGACCCCACAGCCATCGTCGTCGTCCTCCCCATCTCCTCCATTCCACGAACCCCCCACTCCCTTCTAGCATTGATGATGATACCTAATTTGGGGTCATGAAACGTCCTCAAGAAAACAACAAAGGAACCCTCTGGGTCTGAAATGGTATAGGATCTCCTGCCATAGGCAGGGGGTTGGACTAGAAAACCTCCAAGGCCCCTTTCAGCCCTATTATTCTATGTTCTATGAAGAACTTGAACAGAGAGGAAGGATGCAGTGGCCACCTAGACCTGGTGAAAAGACCAGCAAAATCAAGTAACAATTCATTTAAAACCAATGAAACAGGTTATTTTGTCACCTCGTATTGGCTGGCCAAATGTTCGTAATTAAGGGAGGAAGAAGATTTTGCTTGATACATCTCTTGAAAGAGAACAGTGTGGCCATCACTTTTGGTCTACAGTATGATCAACCATAGTTGTGGGTGAAGTCAAGTTGTAATTCCTGATGAACAGATGTTGGAGAATGGAATGCTTCCAATCATGTTTGACAGATAATAGAGACGTTAACCTAAGACAGAACCAGACTGTAAGACCTCATTCTGTCAATCAGGTTGGAGCACTGGTGGGAAGAATGTAAAGGCTTGTATGTCTGCTCTTAAAATGATCTTGGCAAAAGTTTGCCCAAATAAATCCTTGTTTCACTACTACAATTGAATATTATGCAATAGTTCATTCTATAATAGCTGAAAAGCTGTCTATAACTTACATAGAGTTTTAAAAGATGTTTTCATTTTCTTTCAGCATATTTTATATGGCATGCTATTCTTCAGGCTCCTTATAAGTGAAATGCTGTTCCAGACCATTTTTGCTCAGATAAAATGAGGCATTCAAGCAATATTTAAAATGCATTTTACAATATTACAAAACAGAATTGGGGAAACGATTTATTATAGTTGAAGTACTGATACACCATAAGAGGAAGAATGAACTGGCAAAGTAATGACTGGGGAGACAGAAGAAGGAGAATGTTGGGTGTATAAAACATAATACTTTGCAAGTTTACTTAGAAGCTGACTTTTTAATCCAATAGGCCATATTCCCAAGAATTTGTACTTAAGGTTTTAATCTTGAAAAGGTCCATGATTAGGGGGAACTGAAAAGGTCTGTAAGAATAGAAGTGAAGCTTCAACTGACAGGGCAGTGATATTCAAGACTTTTCACATGTAGAATGATTTGTGTTGAAATGTGTTTTCATAAATAAGTTGAAGTGTTGTTAGTCATAGGGGTGAGGAACAACTATCAATGACCTGGAAAGGCATAATTGTGATGAGAGATGTTAGCCATATAAAGGATGAAGCCTATATAGAAATGTGGGCAATTAGCAAAAAGAATGAATGAATACAGAATAGAATACAGAATAACAGAGTTGGAAGGGACCTTGGAGGTCTTCTAGTCCAACCCCCTGCTCAGGCAGAAAGCCCTGTGCCATTTCAGACAAATAGTTGTCCAATCTCTTCTTAAAGCTTCCAGTGTTGGAGCATTCACAGCTTCTGGAGGCAAGTTGTTCCACTGATTAATTGTTCTAACTGCTATTAAAGACAGTAGCATTTTATATTTACATTAATAGATGTAGATTTCTACATTTCTAGAAAGTTTTGAGAAACAGAAGCCATTTGTCCTCTTATTGATGGAAAGAGGGGGTATTCTTTGAAACTGCATGAAATTTTATGTAGAATATTATTTGAAATAAATAATAGAAGGGTATGTATATGTGCGCACACACATATATGTATATATGTAGTTAAATATGCTTTAATCACATCACTTACAATGATAACCAACAATTTAGATTATTTTTAAAAGTGACTAGACCAGGGATATCCCACCTTGATAACTTTAAGACCTATGGACTTTAATTCCCAGAATTAACCATGCTGGCTGAGGAGTCCATAAGTCTTAAATTTGCCAAGGTTGGACACCCATAGACTACATGAAACCATGGAAGTCCAAATTATCGGTAGATAGCTGCTGATTTTGGTAGTGGAAATAATGCCAAGATTCACAGGCTTGAATAATTACCAGCTGCCAAGGAGTGACAATGGAAGAGAACATCCACCTCCCTGCATTTTTAGTTTCCAGAACATGTGTGGTTGGGCCCCTGAACCACATAGGAGGATGCAAGACTGAGCGGGGTCTTCGATACAGCAAAGATTTTCTTATAATCTGTGTTAGTATGGTAGTGACCCGCCTAATTAAAATTATTAATCTGCTTCTATATTATTGATAATTTAGAAGTGAATGTTGGAGAGAGAGAATCAGTATTCAGAAAATATGAAAGTGTGTGCCATAAAATGTTTAAGAACAGAGTACGCATAATGTAGCAGGGAGCAGCAATTAGGAAGAATTGGAGATATCGAGTAGAGAGATTGTGTGGAAAGAAGAGCAGTAGCTTAAAGCCAATAATAAAAGAATTGAATGGCAATTATTTTTATTACATACTTTTATCCTGTCTTTCCCAAGGAGTTTAGGGTACTATTAACTGTAATGGCATTCTTATTCCCCCCCCCCCCCCCCCGGGTTTGCACTCTAGTGCTATTTCTGTAACAACTTTGAACAGTTGGGAATATGGAAATGTGTAACTACCGGGCAGGACCATCGTGTATTCAGATTCTAGTGCTGTTTTTAACCCAGTCTATAACCAGCTGCAGCCATTTTGTGAATTGGTTATCCCTCAGGGCAGTTAGTTTGTGAGGGTAGACATGAAACTTTCATAAAAATCTTACGTCATCTAAGCTAAAAATTTGGAATATATATGTCTGTGTACATTAATTTTAATATTTTACTGATTATAGAAATCGCTGTTCAGAAAGCTTAAAACATAATTTTGTGTGTGTGTGTGTCACAAAACTCACCCATACAGTCAATTAATTATGGTGTATTTGCATAACCTGCTTATACCATGAATTACTCAGTGACACACTGAAGCATAGAAAGCCATACTCGCTGGATTTGCATAGCATACTTGCTTAAAATGTTCTTTCTTTTTCATAGTGTTCTTTGTTGTTTGTAGTGTTGACCACATTCACTGTCACATGTGCCCAACCTTACAAACATGCAATGTACAGGTAGTCCTCAACTTAGGACCACAATGGACCTTAACATTTCTGTTGTTAAACAAGATATCTGTTGTGAGTTTTGCCCCATTTTACAACCTTTCCTGCCACGGTTGTTAATTGAATCACTGCAGTTGTTAAACGAACCTGGCTTCCCTCTTGATTTTGCTTTTCAGGGAGTTGCAAAAGGTGATCACAGAACCCTGGCACACTGCAACTATCATAAATATCTTTAGCCATTTTTTCCAGCGCTGTCGTAACTTCAAACGGTCACTAAACGAACTGTTGTAAGTTGAGGACTATCTGTAATAAAGCGTGAGACTCGTGGTCTGTGATCTTATGGTAAGATACATGCTGGAGTAGAGATTTGAACCTGGGACTAACGATGTAGGCCAGAGGTCCATCACCTGCAAATAGGATGGACATTTAATAGATTGGGGAATTGTTTTAAAAAATGTGCTGATTGAATTTCATGGGAAACCAGTGGCCATAGGTATCTGATTTAAAGGACGCTGGCGAAAGGTAAAGGTCTCCCTGTCCAGTCGTGCTCTGACTCTAGGGCAGAGGTGGGCAACCTTGGCTCTTTTATGACTTGTGGACTTCAACTCCCAGAATTCCTGAGTTGGCGTGGCTCAGCTTGGAAACCTCTCCCTTTCCCCTCAACGTGGCTGGCTCAGGAATTCTGGGACTTGAAGTCCACGAGTCATAAAAGAGCCGAGCTTGCCTACCCCTGATCTAGGTCTGTCTGTCTGTCTGTCTGTCTGTCTGTCTGTCTGTCTGTCTATCTATCTATCTATCTATCTATCTATGGCAGGGGTAGGCAACCTTGGCTCTTTTATGACTCATGGACTTCAACTCCCAGAATTCCTGAGCCAGCAATGCTGAGGGGAAAGGGAGAGGTTTCCAAGCTGAGCCATGCCGGCTCAGGAATTCTGGGAGTTGAAGTCCACGAGCCATAAAAGAGCCAAGGTTGCCTACCCCTGCTCTAGGGCATGGTGGTCATGTCTGTTTCTTGGTCGAGGGAGCCAGAGTCATCCGAAGACATTTTCCATGGTCATGTGGCCAGCACAGCTGTATGCTGAGGTGCACCAAACACGCTGTTACCTTCCCACCGAATGGGTACCTATTGATTTACTTGCATTTGCATGCTTTTGAACTGCTAGGTGGGCTGGGGCAAGGAACGGGAGCTCATCCTGTCCAGCAGGGCTCGGGTTTCGAACCCAGGCTGTCTGCTTTCCATCTGATCAGCTCAGCTTCATTAACCGTTATAAGCACGCAGATAAAAATGGGTACAGTATGGGAAGAAGGGCAGGGGGTTGAATATGTGAGTTGCTGATTGGTGGGAAAGATGATGTGTGCTTCAAAATTAAATTGTTCAGATTGATCTAGTGAAAAAAGTCGCATCTGTTGAGTATATTTGGAGAAAAGAATGATAAGCTGGCAATTCTGAAATGCTCGGAGGGGATTTACAATAAGGAGCAGCGATACTTAAAAGAAACTGAGATAGATCGGTGGAAATGCTGCAGATTCTTGCACAAAAGCAGCAGTTTGATGGAGGGCAGCTGACCATATAATGTGTCCTTTCAAGAGCTGTGTAAATGGATCAGGAAATTACATCTACATATTTGTAATGGAGAATATTATAGCAAAAGAACTGCTATAAGCACTGGGGTTCAGATCAAAGGAAGCATTTGCTGAAGGTGTGCAAATGAAATGTAAGGGGAATTATGCGTGGAGGAGGAATCAAAACTGTAGAAAAAAAGGAAAAGCAGGAGAAATAATGCACAAGAAAAACTGCCCGCTTTAGATAGGTTATCATTTTTGTTGAAAGATTTTACCTAATTAAAAGATAACCAAGAACAAATTATAAAGTAGAAAATATAAAAGAGAAAGAAACAGGAGAGAAAAGAAAATGTAAAGCCACTTCTAATCTTCATTACAACAGTTACAAACTTTTATCATCTCCCACCCTTAGAGATCTATTATATAGACCTCTTCTTCCTAGATTTAATCCCTTTTAATCAGCAAACCCTCAAACCACCAGTTTATTTCTGTCCATTTTCAGCAAAAAGGTTTCCAGTCTTTTATAAAAGTACTTATGGACTTAGATACTTTAAACAGGACATATTTTAAATGGGAAGAGAGGAATTTTTGTAACTTAAGAACTGGAATCTGGGAACCATCAAGATACAGAATTTACTGCCTATCTTCTCATCTTTCTATTGGTTTTTTTTTAAAAAAAGCGTATTTCATTTTTTCCCCCTGAGAAATCATTTATCCAAATGAACTGTCCTCCACCTTCTAAAATAAAAATGTTTTTTAAAGATGTCAGTTCAGTGGATTCCTACTTAAAAATAAGCATCTCTGAATTTTGCTTGATTTATTTTGAATAAATATGCATAGAATTGCAGCTACAGCAAATTTAAAACTTGCACTGAGCTAGGATAAGAATGATTCCACAAAGTGGGCATTGCAAAGGAGAAACTCCGAATTATTTATAGCCTAAGACAGTGGTGGCGAACCTATGGCACACGTGCCAGAGGCGGCACTCAGAGCCCTCTCTGTGGGCACCCGCGCCGTTGCCCCAGCAGAGTTCACCAGAGTAGTGAGCATGTGGCGTTTGGAAGCGACAGGGCAGCAAGTGAGCAAGCAAGTGGCATAGGCCACCCAGGGATGCCCCAGAGATGGTGAGGGACTGGCCCCGGCCACGCTCACCCAGTCTGCCGTGACCACTGCAGCCACGCCCACCCAGTGGGCTATGCCCCCCATACCCCCCCCCCGAGGGCACCACAATGCTGATGCAGCCCTGGCACTTTGTGATAAATAAGTGGGTTTTGGGTTGCAGTTTGGGCACTCGGTCTCTAAAAGGTTCGCCATCACTGGCCTAAGACTTGGAGAGGTCTAATATTAAGATGTTTCATTTTCAGGAATAAAGCTTAACCCCGTGATTCTTATGCTGAAGAGGAACAATCATGTTAATATAGCTTGAGTATCTTTCAAGAGACCCCTCAAATAACCATTGACATGAAAACGTGGGAGGGGGGGAAAAATAAGAATTTAAACCCCGGAACATAAACCTATAGAGGTTTTTGATACCTGTGTACTACAGTACCCAAATGTTCTGTGCATATAAGATTTTGTTCTTACCTGTGTTAAAGAGATAAATTTGGTCAAGTTTTGTCTGTGAGCCTTCTGTTGAAGGAGGGAGGGAGGGTTAAACATCCAGAGACTTGAGGTTTTCAATTGTATCTCTGTGAAGTGTGACTCTCTCTTTATTTACAATTTTTTTTTAAATAACCAAACCGAAAACCCATTGTGCAGATCACAACAATTAAAAATGAATAATAATGTTAACCCTTCCCCCAGTACTGCTTAACCTGAGTTAGAAGCTCAGTGAATTTAAACTGCCATCAGTACTGTTGTAGATGCCCCAGTGTAGGGCGCTGGAATTCACAATTATATCCGCAAATAGAATGTTGCTAAATGGAAGCAAAGTGTAGAGCTGGAACGACATGCGAATGGGTTAGCAGGGGGGAGAGAAAAAGCTGAGGAGCTTGTTTAGTAAATTGTTGTGTGAGTGAGAAATTATCTTGAACAAAAGAGGATTTGGAAGAAGCTACTATCAATGGGGGGAATTAGGCAAGATTGAGGCATTTAGAATGAAGGAAGGGGATTGTGAAAACTTACAATCTCACTCTAGTTGAAAGCATCAAGAAGAAAAAGGGAAATAATCCCAATGTACAGTACATTAAAAAAGCAAATAGAATTAAAAAATAACACCAACTGGCAGAATATATATATATTATTTGAAAACCTCTGCCCACATTTTGTTTAGGCGGCTTGGAGAATATCTTGTTTAGATGGAGAAAATAGACATTCCTCGTAGCCAACACTGAATATTAGAATGCAGCCTGGCAGAGAACTAAGCAAATACTTTACAGTCTTCAATACAGGTAGACCTCGACTTACAACCACGACTGAGCCTAAAATTTCCATTGCTAAGCAAGACAGTTGTTAAGTGAGCTTTGCCCCATTTTACGACCTTTCTTACCACCGTTGTTCCGGGAATCATTCAGTTGTTAAGTTAATAACATGGTTGTAAAGTGAATCTGGCTTCCCTATTTCTTGGCTTGTCAGAAGGTCGCAAAAGGGGATCACGTGATCCCAGTACACTGCAACTGTCATAAACATAAGTCAGTTGCCAAGCATCTGGATTTGATCGTGTGACCCTGGGGATGCTGCAACGGTCGTTAAGTGTGAAAAATGGTCCTAATTCATTTTTTTGGGGTGCTGTCATAATTTTGAACAATCACTTAATGGTTGTAAGTCAAGAACTACCTGTACATAAATTTGGGAAATTGTGGCAGCCAGGTGATTTCCCTACAAGTCATTCTAACAGCATGACTAGCCAATATAGTAATGTCCCTGCTGCTCCACTCC
>NW_015388385.1:221744-224267 GCF_001527695.2 Protobothrops mucrosquamatus
CAACGGTCGTTAAGTGTGAAAAATGGTCCTAATTCATTTTTTTGGGGTGCTGTCATAATTTTGAACAATCACTTAATGGTTGTAAGTCAAGAACTACCTGTACATAAATTTGGGAAATTGTGGCAGCCAGGTGATTTCCCTACAAGTCATTCTAACAGCATGACTAGCCAATATAGTAATGTCCCTGCTGCTCCACTCCGTTGCACACAGCGGTGTGTTGCATAGATCTGATGGCTCTCACCCTCTTTTCCTTTAGAGCACACCTGGTTGACCTCCAGAAGAAACTGGAAGAACTGGAGCTGGACGAGCAGCAGAAGAAACGGTTGGAAGCTTTCCTCACCCAGAAGGCCAAAGTGGGTGAACTGAAAGACGACGATTTCGAGAGGATTTCGGAACTAGGAGCTGGCAACGGCGGGGTGGTCACCAAAGTACAACATAAACCCTCAGGGCTAATTATGGCGCGGAAGGTGAGACCGGGTAAGGGGGGGAGAAAAAAGGGCAGACCCATTTTCCACTGTGATCTCAATCACAGCGTTTACATGTGCTTCATTGATTTCGAAAAAAGTTTTTGATAAAATAAGACACAGCAAACTATTAGAAATCCTGAAACAAAGGGTGACTAGATGACAAAGACATCCAAATCATAAAGAATCTGTATTGGCATCAGGTAGCAAATGTGAGACTAGGTCCAAAATACTCAGCTGATGCAGAAATAAGAAGAGGGGTCAGACAGGGATGTATTCTGTCTCCACTGTGGTTCAATATCTACTCTGAGTCAATCTTCAACGAGGCACTGGAGAACATCGATGCTGGCATCAAAGTAAACAGTGTTTGGATCAACAACTTAAGATAGGCTGACGATACAGTTCTGCTTGCCAGTAAGCATGAAGACCTTCAGCTCCTCATCAACAGAGTCACAGAAATATCTGAAAAATACGGGTTGAAGCTTAACACCTCAAAAACCAAGATCATGGTTGTCAGCAAACAACCCGTTAATTTACCACCAATACATTCAGAAGGAATACCACTAGAAAAAGTTGAAAGGATCACGCACCTCGGTTCCAATTGACACGAAAGCTGGGACGTGACCGTTGAAGTAAAGACCAGGATAGAAAAAGCTCGAACAGCATTCTTCAAAATGAAAAAGGTCTTCTGCAGTCACGACCTAAGCCTAAGACTGAAAATCAGGCTTGTCAGATGCTATATTTTTCCTATCCTGCTCTATGGAGTAGAGAGTTGATGTCTGACAGAAGGCCACCTGAAGAGACTAGAAGCATTTGAAATGTGGATTTACAGGTGACTGTTACATATAAGCTGGATTGACAAGATCAGAAATGAGGAGGTGATAAGCCCCCGGGGAAAGCCCAGGGAAATCATCAAAACTATTAAAAAGCGAAAATTAGAATATTTCGGACATGTGATGCAACACCCAGAAAAATACGGCATGCTCCATTTAATCCTCCAGGGAAAGATGGAAGGCAAACGAGGTCCAGGCAGAAGAAGACCATCGTGGCTTCAAAATCTAAGGGACTGGTTTGGACAAAACTCAGCTGCACTTTTTCGTGCGGCTGCTGATAAAAACAGGATCGCCAACATGATCGCCATAAAGGATATGGCACAAGAAGAAGAAGATTTTCCAAACATGGGCCTGAAGTCAGCCAAAGGCGTCAAGAAATGACACCGTCAGAGCAATAAACTTCCAAAGTGATAACCATGCAAATGGCAACTTTTGAGTTGAGCTTTCAAAAACCACCCAAGTAGTCCTCTACGTACATGGCCGTTGAGACTGGAATTTCCATTGCTAAGCGGTGTGGTCCTAAAGCCATCCTGGTTGCTGTTGTTAACTAAATCTCACCGTGGTTAGAAGAGGCAACTTCCTGCCGGCTTCTCATAAAGTTAGCAGGAAGTTGCACATTTCAAATTGGCAGACAGGCAGGCGTAGGTCCGGGAGGGTGTAAGGAGGGACACAGTGAGAGAGAGTGCATTGACCCGCACAGCATAAGCACAGGGGGAGGGTGCGTGGGTGGAGGAGACCTACCCCAGCAACTGGAATGGGACAACTCACCACAGCCAATGCGCCACGGATAACTCACCCCACCTAACGCGCTGTGGGACAGTTCAACAATTCAATTTATTTAAAAGAGTTAAAAAATTATTTTAATTTTTAATCATTCACATTTCATTTTGTCCCCTTCTTTGGCATCCTTTCTTTAATGATACTATTTCTTCAATATTAGTGTAGCTCTTGTCCTGCGGCGAGTTGGCCATGGTGAATTGTTGTACGTGTGAAAAAGGGTCATAAGTTGCTTTTTCCAGACTGTTGTAACTTTTGACAGTCACTAAACGATCGATTGTAAATTGAGAGCTACCTGTAATCTCCAACTTGACTCCTAATTAATAAACAGCATGAATACTAAAATATTGCAACAGTTTAGAGCAGTGGTTCTCAACCTTTTTAATGCCGTGACCCCCAACCGGTCGTAAGTCGAGGACTAAACCGGTCGTAAGTCGAGGACTACCCAA
>NW_015388385.1:227502-254604 GCF_001527695.2 Protobothrops mucrosquamatus
CTTTCGCAAAACTCTGAAGGCCTGACTGTTTCCACGGGAATTTGGGCCAGGAGGTTAGGCGAGCTCTGCTGACGATGTGGTCCTATGATTAAGGTGTCATGTGTTCTTATTTTTAATTGCTGATTTTAATATTTGTACACAGCCTAGAGCCACTAAACGTGAGATAGGCAGCCATGTAAATTTATTTAAATCATCTTTTTTGCTGCAAGCTTGCATTTTTGATTCTGTATTGACACCCATTTAAACAGCAAGCGTGAAGTTCCTTTGGCTTCTGACTACAGCTAGTCCTTGACCCAAACGTTCATTTTGCGACTCTTCAAAGTTACAGAGGCACTGAAAAAATTGACTTGGGAACCGGTTCTCACGGCTAGTGACCATCCCAGCGTCCTCATAATTTGGGTGCTTGGCAACTGGCATGTATTTATAATAGTTGCCACATCTTGGATGATGGGATTGCCCTTTGCGATCTTCCCAACTGGTTTCAAACGAGCAAAGTCAGCGCCGGAGGCCGGATTAGCTTAATGACCCCATGACTCACTTAACAATTGCCGTGATTCATTTAACAATCGTGGCACAAAAGTTGTAAAATGAGGCGTGATTCGCTTAACAACCTCCTGAAGTTCTGGCCCCCCACTGTGGTTGTAAGTCGAGGACTGCCTGTAGTGGCTTTCAGTCCATGTCCATCCATAATTGTAAAAAAAATTAATAGGTGCTGCTTTTCTGAGATGATGAAAAGCGTTTAAATGGATTTCTCCTGTTTCCGAAACACTGCGATAAGAGAAGCCGAAATTGATCTGTACTTTTGGCCACCGTTGTCTGATTTGGCTTATGTGACCCGTTCTAATGTGAGTGAGCACAAAGACCAAGGAGAAAAAGACAGGAAGGAGCCCTAATAGGGACTTAGCAGCCTATTTTTGAGTTTTATTTATTTATTTATTTATTTATTTATTTATTTATTATTTAAATTTATATACCGCCTTATCTCCCTTACGGGACTCAGGGCGGTGAACAGGCGATAATAAAAATCACAATAAATATTAGATAAAAAGCCTGCTCTACTCTACTCTACTCTACTCTAGTTTTGGTTCTTCTATCTCCTGCTTCAATGGGGAGAGAAAGTTTGATGATTGGAAGGATAGATATTAGCTTATGGTCTTCCCAGTAGTGATGTATGGCTGTGAGAGTTGGACCATAAGGAAGGTTGAGCGCCAAAGAATTGATGCTTTCAAATTGTGGTGCTGGAGAAGACGCTTGAGAGTCCCTTGGACCCGGCAGGGAGATCCAGTCAATCCTAAAGGAATTCAACTGGACAGATCCTGACGCTGAAGCTCAAAATATATTGGCCACCAAATGAGAAGAGAGGACTTACCCTGATGTTAGGAAAGACCGAAGGCAAAAGGAGAAGGGGACAGCAGAGGAGGAGATGGTTAGATAAGGTCGTCGACGCAATGAACATGAATTTGGGCAGAGTCCAGGAGACGACAGTGGAGGACAGAAGGGCCTGGTGTGCTGTGGTCCACAGGGTCGCAAACAGTCAGACATGACTTAGTGGGATATGACATCATCCACCTCCAGTCTACAACCCAGTCCTTTCAACAGTTCCAAGAAGGCTCCGAACCCGTTTCCGGTGACCCTGAGGACACAGGTAAACCTACAAGTGGCCTCAACAACTCTCCAAAAGGATGCAAATGACCGGCTGTCTGCAAGGAGTATAAATCCTTCCCTTCCCCACTATCCAGTCAGAGCTGAAGAAGCTTCTTGGATGAGAAGTGAAACTTCTTCAAAGAAAAATGAGAAACTCCAGTTGCCTCCCGAAAAAGCACCTTTGGGACAACCATGACCTGGATGACTGAGAATCTCAATAAACATCCATATTTATGATAGTTGCGGTGTGCCAGGGTATATCTTGTATCTTTTTCCTATGGATGATACGATAGCAGGTTGGGTGGCTAATAAGAGATAGATAGGAGATAAGATAAGATAACCTTTACTGTCACTTTTTTTTACTGTGGGCAGAACGGCACACATCAAAAATGAAATTTAGTGGCTCGCTCTCAAAGTGAAACACATACATGACACACACCTAAACATACTATGTACAACATATGTATAGACCCACACCCCTCCATATACATAGCAAATAAATATTAAATACTGTCCATCTTGAATGTATAACGGAAGGAGGAAGCTTGAGGGTTCACAAGGTTAATGCTGTATGGAATGAAACTATGGCTGAATCTGGATGTTCTGCTACAGATACCACGGAGCCCCCTCCTCCCAGAAGGGAACAAGGAAAACAGATTGTGAAGAGGATGTGTGGTGTCCCAGATAATCTTGAGGACCCTGCTCAAGCAGCGCTTCTATGCTATGTCCTGGATGGGAGGGAGGGAACTGCCAATGATCTTTTCGGCTATTCTCACCACTCTCTGCACCGCCTTCCTGTCTGAATCAGGGATGCCTCCAAACCAGACTGTGATGCTGTATGACAGGATGCTCTCGGTTGTCCCCCTGTAGAAAGTGGTCAGGACAGGGGAAGGAAGATGTGCTTTTCTCATGCGATGCAGAAAATGCAGGCGCTGCTGTGCCCACTTCACCAGTTTCTCACTGTTGAGCGACCAAGTTTGCCCTCCTTTGGAAAATTATATATCTGGTTATGGAAAGAACATTTGCGCAACATAAGGCTTGAACTCTTCTGGGCACAGCCTTCCATAATTGGTTTCAGCGTTCCATTCCTGAGCCTTGGAAGCGTTCCTATGGTGACTGCTTACTTCCCACTTTTCTTCTGCTGCTGCTGCTTTTTTTTTTTTTTTTTTTGCACTGCTAAGTAGGTTAGACTGCTTGCCTTCCTGGATGCAGAATCATTAGCAAATATAGAGCTGTAATTGCAGTCCCATAGCTCTCGGTTATTGAGCAAGGGTGTCTGCCAATAGCTTTTAAAAGGGCCAGAAGCACATCTCATGGTTGAATGTGCAATCATAACACAATACAACCTGGTCTCTTACGTGAATGAATTTGTGTATTGCGAAACCGTGTTTCTAAACTTGCATCTTTTGCGTCTTGCCTATTCCTGTTTCTAGGATTTTAAAGGGGTGTGCGTTATTTATTTATTTCACTATTTGGTGACCTGCCTCGATGTACGGACAACGGCTCGAGTACAACAGATTAAAAAAATGAAAACCCTATAAAAATGAAAAGAAAGGCTTATAATTCATTATAAGTTATAAGTAAATACATTACTTACTAGCTGTACCCGGCCACGGGTTGCTGTGGCTCAGTCTGGTTAAATGGAAAAGAAAGAAAAGAGAAAGCGCACGTTTGTGTCACAGGTGTGACATCTATATAATACTAGGTATATAAAAACACATGCGTATTCGAATGCAATGTTGTGTCAAAATTTCAAAGCAATCGGTGAAGAACTTTCGGAGATTTAAGATTTTGAACAAACGAACATTTACATTTTTATTTATATATAGATAATTAATAGAAATTGCCCAGACGATCACTGGAACATTAAATTCTATTTAAATTGCAAATGACTTTCTCAGTTGCAAAAATGACTTTCAGGAAGCAGTCCGATTCTGAGGGGTTTTATTGTCTGATCTTTTAAATTTTGTAATGTTAACAAAATGGAAGATTCTTTTTTTTTTTTTAATTTTTTAAGCAAGCTGGAGAAAAAATGCAAAAAGAATTTGCATTGAATCAATATCAGTGTTTTAGAATCCCAGTAGAGATTCAAATAAACCTATGTTAAAAATCACAAGTAGTTTTTTTCTTGTCGTGCAACTAGAGAATGCCAAATCTTGCAGTCTATCCATACTTTGCCTGGCTGTCATCTAGACACCATTAAAATATTTTTGTCTGGTTGTAACCTTCATCTAGCCAAACGGTGCATAACATGGCAACAGTTTTTTGAATCAAGGTACCTGAAGTGTATTAATTTAAAGAATATGTACAAAATATGGGATTCATTACTTCTGTGGAATTGAAATTTCAAGGATCTCCAGACCAGTTGCACTCACAAACTTGTTGCCACTGCAGTGCCGCCTCGGTCAGCTGCACTCCACATGATTGTGATCTCCCAACATTCCCTGCCACCTTCCCTAATGCATAGTCAATGGGGAAGTCAGAGGTTATTCCTGTTCCCACTGCATTTTTGCTTGCCCTGAATCATTGTGTTGATCTCTTTAGGTCAGGGGTAGGCAACCTTGGCTCTTTTATAACTCATGGACTTCAACTCCCAGAATTCCTGAGTCAGCATAGCTGACTCAGGAATTCTGGGAGTTGAAGTCCCTGAGTCATAAAAGAGCCGAGGTTGCCTACCCCTGCTTTAGGTAAATGAATATTGATAAAGGATGACCCAATGAGTCATAGTCTCTCTATACCAAAGATGCTTTTTCACAAGGCAACTGGACTTTCTTGTTTTTCTTTGGAGATGTTTCGCTTCTCCTCCAAGAAGCTTCTTCAGCTCTGACCGGATGGTGGAGGAAATGGAAGGATTTATACTCCTTGCAGACAGCTGGTCATTTGCCTCCTTTTTAGAGAGTCACTGAGGCCACCTGGAGGTTTATCTGTGTCCTCAGGGTCACCTGAGTGGTGCAAATGGGCGTGGAGCCTTCCTGGAAATGCTGAAAGGACCTCCAGGTGGCCTCAACGACTCTCTAAAACAGGGGTGTCAAACTCAATTTCATTGAGGGACGCATTAGCATTGTGGTTGCCCTCGGGGGGGCGGGGGTGTGTGGCCAGGGTACGTGCGGCCTACTGGATGGAGTGGGTGTGGCCTACTGGGTGGGCATGGCCAGCTCTACATCGTTCGCATCAAGGGTGCCTGTGGGGGCCTGGGCAGGAGTGGGACAGATCTGGGGGTCTCTGGCAGAAGGGGGTGGGACCGGGGCAAGCGCCAAGGCATGGTCCATTTCTTCATTCCTCACAAAGGGTGACCCCTCCCCAGCATGCACCCAGGGGGCGGGGGCGACGCAGCAGGGGCTGCTTCCTCGTTGTTTCTAGACGGCCTTGTGGAGCTAAGACTGAATGCGTTTCAGCATAGATGGCCACCACAAAATTGTACATTGGCTCCCGGCCGGCCAGGGCCAAGGCAGCGGGGGCCGTTCCCTCACTATTTCCAGGATGGCTTCGCGGGCCACATCCGGCCCCCGGGCCTTCTGTTTGACATGTCTGTTCTAAAAGAAGGCAAATGACCAGCTGTCTGCAAGGAGTATAAATCCTTCCATTCCGCATCATCCAGGCAGAGCTGAAGAAGCTTCTTGGAGGAGAAGCGAAACGTCTTCAAAGGAAAAACAAGAAAGTCCAGTTGCCTCTTGAAAAAGCACCTTTGGGGATCGAGGTACAATTGCTTTTGGGGTTGTTCTGCACTGCCTTCATCCTTTGATGTCTCTCTCCTGTTTCCGCCAACAGCTGATTCACTTGGAGATCAAGCCTGCCATACGAAACCAGATAATCCGGGAGCTCCAGGTGCTCCACGAGTGCAACTCTCCGTACATTGTTGGTTTCTACGGCGCCTTCTACAGCGACGGGGAGATCAGCATTTGCATGGAGCATATGGTGAGGGCACATTCCCCGTGCAGAACGGGGAAGGACAGGTGCCTTAGTCAGCATCAAAGGTTTTAATGGTGCTTACCGAGCTTTGATTATTCTGAAATGTTTCTTTTCTGCTTTGTTTGGCATCAGCTTAAAGTGCAGGTCTCTGTTACTAATAACGGTCCACTTTCTTCCACAGCAGGAGGAAAAACCTTGGTTTATGGGGATTGGCTAATCGCCCCTCTTGCTACCAAATTGTTTCAGATACTGGCATTATATCGGGAGAACGAGCCAGATTTCCACTCCCGATGTAACATGAAAGCCAGCAGACCATGGGGCTGAGATATCATGGTTTGTTAAGCCTTCCCGTTATATTTGCTTAATCGTGATGCTGGATATTACAGAGATAGCCGGTTCAGCTTATTTGAGAATGCCGATGGCTGCTTAATTGTTTCCTTCTTTGGAAAATATTAGCGGTCAAGTGGGATGCACTGAGGTGCCAGCCAAGATGGTATTTATTCCCTTAAAAATGTGTGTGTGTGTGTTTGTATAAATGAATGTGTGTGTGTGTTTATTTGATTTTGATCCCGCCTTTATTACTGTTTATAAATAACTCAAGGCAGGGAACATGCCTAATACTGTACTCCTCCCTTCTTCCTATTCTCTGCACAACAATCTTGTGAGGTGGGTTGGGCTGAGAGAGAGAGAGAGAGGGGAGAGGACTGGCTCAAAGTCACCCAGCTGGTTTTTCATGCCTAAGGACTATAACTCACAGCTGCCTAGGCCAGCACCTTAAAAGGAATCTGCAGTGGTAGAGCCTCTTCGTTCCTCTGTTCTATTAGCTTGGAAGACAACACCTTTCTGCCCTTGGACCATAACCTGGGTGTCAGGCAGCCTGAATATTATAACCGGAAAAGGCACATGAAGTGCAGGCAGTCCTTGACTTACAGCCATTCATTTAGTGGCCATTTAATAATAATAATAACAACAAAACAACAAAACAACAACAACAAACAACAACACAGCAGCAGCAACAACAATAATAATAAAGTTGGAAGGGATCTTGGAGGTCATCTAGTCCAACCCCCTGCTCAGGAAGGAAACCCTATACCATTTCAGACAAAGGGCTGTCCAGTCTCTTCTTAAAAACTTCCAGTGTTGGAGCATTCACCACTTCTGGAGGCAGGTTGTTCCACTGGTTAATTGTTCTCACTGTCAGGAAATTTCTCCTTAGTTCTAGGTTGCTTAAAGTCACAACAGCGCTGGAAAAAAATGACTCTTTTTCACACAACCGTTGCAGTAAGCCCCCCCACCCCACGGTCACAACGTCAAAATTCAGACACTTGGCAACTGGTTCATATTTACGATGGTTGCACTGACCCCCCCCCCCCCCGGGATCATGGGATCCCCTTTCTGACAAGCAAAGCTGGATTCACTTAATGGCCGTGCTACCAACTTAACCGCTGCAGTGATTCACTTAACAGTCGTGGCAGGCAGGGTCATAAAATGGGGCAAAGCTCACCGAACCGCTGTCTCGCTTAGCAACGGACATTTTGGGCTCCGTTGTGGTCGCGAGCCGAGGGCTGCCCGTCACAATCTCTGCGAGTCCGTCTGGATGGCTGCCTTGACCAGGGATTTTGCTTCAGAGGATCGAGAACGAGCAGGTTGATCTGAACTGACTTCTTGGCGAGGCCAGGATCTCTTGAGCAAGGAATCCACCCAAGGGAGATCTCTCCACCATCCTTTGCTTGCAGCACAGAGGCGATGCTGCCATCTGTTGACGTAATTATATATAAAAAAAAACCTGTGGAGTTTTTACCTTTTCAAAAGCAAAGCCACCCAAATACAGGGTGTAGTCCTCGACTTAATGGCCAAAATGGAGCCCAACATTTTCCGCTGCTAAGCGAAACGTTTGCGAAGTGAATTTTTGCCCCATTTTACGACCTTTCTTTGCCACGTTTGTGAAGTGAATCCTTTCGGTTTGTTGATTTAGTAACCTCAGGGCCCACTTCCAACTAATCACCCAAGACAGCAGAGCTCTTGAAACAGGCATTGCCTCAGAAGGAAACTTTTATTAGGGACGAGAGACAGTAGGGAGTGGAAGGCGAGATCTGAAAAATGGTATAATTAAAGCAAGCAATATGGCCCCTCCCACCAAAGTCATCATGCCCGTTTGAACTCCAGCCAATCCACAGGTGGCTCGGTGGCCGGCTGACTGGCACGGTGGGCGGGCATCTCAAGGTCTTCTCCAGCTTTCTTTTCCTTGCAGCTGTCTCCTAGATGAGGAGACGCACTCTCCACGCTTAAAGGGAGGGGGCCAAACAGAGAAAGGGGAAAGCGAAAGTTAGCAACGTAATCCCCCATGCAGCCCCTCCCCCCAACTGAATGGCAGGCCCCAAAAGACTAGATCAGGGCTTTTCAACCTTTTCACCCATTGTCCCACATTTAGGATATGGCAACATCCGAGGACCACCAGTCGCCTAGCAAGGTGTCAAAAACTTGATGACCCAAAAAAAAAAGGGAAAAAGTACAGGTAGTCCTCGACTTACAACAGTTCGCTTAGTGATTGTTCGAAGTTACAATGGCACTGAAAAAAGTGCCCCCCAAGCCACCGCCGAGCAAGACACCTGCCTGCCCACCCGGTGGCGCTCTTCCTCCTGTCCGAGGTTTCCATTGTTGTGAGCATTTCGGTTGAGGATTGGCAGCAGGGGTGGGGTTGGGGGTGTTTGGTTTTTATTTCCCCCGTCTGCTGGGTGGTTGCAGCAGGTTTTGGTCGCTTCACATGACCCTGGGACACTGTGACCGTCATAAATATGAATCAGTTGCCAAGCATCTGAATGTAAATCACAAGACCCTGGAGAGGCTGCAACATTCCAGCTGATCGGCGCTTCTGGGCTCAGCAGAAGCACCAGGATCAGCGCCGAGCTCCAGCTGGAGCCTGGCGCTGATCCTGGCGCTTCCGCTGAGCCCTGCAGCTCCAGCCGTCTCTCGCTCAGGCTTGTGCGGTGTTGCCACCGGTTCAGCTCATTCCCCTCCCCCACTACCACTTTTCTAGGATGGCCGCATACCACCTGCCAGGTGCCAATGTACCACAGGTGATACCCATACCACTGGTTGAAAAGCCCTGGACTAGAAGACCAAAGAGAACGGGTGAGGGGTTTTTGGGGGGGGGGTCTGACATCTAACACAGTTGTGACGTGAATCTGGCTTCCCCATGGACTTGGCTTGTCAGGAGGGCGCAAAAGGGGAATCGTATAATACTGGGAGACTGCAACCATCCTAAATACGAGTCAGCTGCCAAGCTTCTGAATTTTGATCACGTGACCATGGGGACGCCTCCACGGCCGTGTGAAAAATGGCCATTGGTCACTTTTTCCCAGTGCCGTTGCAACTTTGAATGGTCACCCAAAAAAAACCTGTTGCAAGTCAGGGATTCCCTGTACATTACGACGACGAATACCCAACTGTAGGCAGCCTTGCCATTTTCTTTTAAGATGCCCAGAAATGACACTTCCTGTGTCTCGAGACAATTTCTGGGGGGGGGGTCCCTCTCTGGGAAGTTCTCCTCCTAGAAGCTGGCGCTCAAATCCTGACCATCTGAATGTCGCTCTGGGTGACATTCCTTCCGTATTTGTGCAGCGAAAGAGAGATTGTCCTGCGTGTGGCTTGGACAGAGTAAACGATTGAAAAGCAATTTTCATGACAAAAGGACTGGGAAGAACTGGCCTTTATGGTGAGCATGGGGGATTAGAAGCGGCCCTTAGATCGGGATCCCCAACCTGTGGGCCGCAGCCCTCTACCAGGCTGTGGGGCTGTTGGCCACTGGGCTGTGTGCGTGGCTGGCTAGTGCACACACGTGTGCATGCTTGCACACCCCTCCCACTCGTGCTAGCACTAGCATTGCCACGAGCGCCCCCCCCCCCCACTCACACTAGCATCACAGAGAGCCCACACTCCCCCCACTTGTGCTAGCATCGTAGCGTTGGGCGGGCACTAGCGTTGCCTGAGCATCACACAGGCACTCGTGGCTCCGTTTGTGTCGCGCATGCAATCACGGCCTGTTCATGCATACATAAAGGTACCCCCACCCCACCCTCCTGCCCTGGGCCACCAACCCAGAAAGGTTGCCTTAGAATCTAGATAATTCTATATAAAGGGATGCCTAATGGCAAATTCATTCATTCATTCATACCCCACTTTTATTATTATTTATTTTTACAAGTAGTTCAAGGCGGTGGGCACCTCCAACACATCTTCCTCCTATTTTCCCCACAACTAACAACCCTGCGAGGTGGATTGGACTGGGAGAGAGGGACAGGCCCAAAGTCACCCAGCCGGCTTTCGTGGCTAAAGCAGGATTAGACCTCCTTGTCTCCTATTTTCTAGCCTGGTGCTGTAAACACTAGACTAGACCAAACTGGCACAAACAGGCAGTCCTCAACTTATAACCGTAATGGAGCCTTCCCACTGTGGACATGAGTCCATATAGATAACGTTTGACTGTACATCGCCCATTTTATTGTACACCTGAGGTACATGGTTTTTTTTTTCAAAAATATGAAAAATTAAATCAATCATGATGGTTATAAAGCAGGTCACCAATGCAATTGGCCTGATTTTGCTACTTGGTTTACAATGGTCATTTAGCAAAAGTGGACTCATTGTTGTGGGGCATTTTTGCAGACAACTGGAAGTACGGGTGGTCCTCGGCTTAACAATAGTTTCTTTAGTGGCCGTTCAGAGTTACATTGGCACTGCAAAAAATGACTTACAATCATTTTTCACACCTTAACGACCCTTTGAGGCGTCCCCCTGGTCACACGATCAGAACTCAAACGCTTGGCAACTGACTCATATTTGTGACAGTTTGCAGCGTCCCGGATTCACGTGATCTTCTTTTGCGACCTTCTGACAAAGAAAGTCATTGGAGGAAGCCAGGTTCACTTAACAGCCACGTTACTAACTTTTAACAACGGCAATAATAATAATAATGATAATAATGATAATGATAAAGTTGGAAGGGATCTTGGAGATCATCTAGTCCAACCCCCTGCTCAGGCAGGAAACCCTATACCATTTCGGACAAATGGCTGTCCAGTCTCTTCTTAAAGACTTCCAGTGTTGGAGCATTCACCGCTTCTGGAGGCAGGTTGTTCCACTGGTTAATTGTTCTCACTGTCAGGAAGTTTCTCCTTAGTTCTAGGTTGCTTCTCTCCTTGATCAGTTTCCATCCGTTGCTTCTTGTCCTGCCTTCAGGTGCCTTGGAAAACAGCTTGACTCCCTCTTCTTTGGGGCAGCCCCTCAAATACTGGAAGACTGCTATCCTGTCCCCCCTCCTCCTTCCCTTCGTTAAACGAGACCTACCCAATTCCAGCAACCGTTCCTTATATGCTTTAGCCTCCAGTCCCCTAATCATCTTTGTTGCTATTCTCTGCCCTCTTTCTAGAGTCTCAACATCTTTTTTACATCGTGGTGACCAAAACTGGATGCCGTATTACAAGTGTGGCCTTACTAAGGCCTTGTAAAGTGGTATTAACACTTCATGTGATCTTGATTCTCTCCCTCTGTTAATGCAGCCTAGGACTGTGTTGGCCTTTTTGGCAGCTGCAGCACACGGTGGCTCATATTTAAGTGATTGTCCACTAGGACTCCAAGGTCCCTCTCACAGTTACTACTATTGAGCAAGGTACCCCCTATACTATACCTGTACATTTGGTTTTTCTTGCCTAAATGTAGAACCGTACTTTTTTCACCCTTGAATTTCATTTTGTTAGATAGCGCCCAGTGTTCAAGTCTGTCCAGGTCCTCCTGTATCTTAAGCCTGTCTTCTGGAGTGTTGGCTATTCCTGCCAGCTTGGTGTCGTCTGCAAATTTGATGAGTTCACAAATTTGATGAGTTCACAGTGATTAATTTAACAACTGTGACAAGAAAGATCGCAACCCGGGGCAGAACTCATTTAACCAACCAGCTTAGCAACAGAAATGTTGGGTTCAGTTGTGGTTGGGTGTTGACAGTTTTTGCCACAAAAAGAAAACATGACTGCAGGACACTACAAATGGCCATAAAATGTGGGCTGGTTGCCAGGTGTCCGAAATGCAGTCACGTGACCGAAGGGGCTGCTGGATCTTTGGTTGTACGGTTGTAAGTAGCTTGGAGGGGGGGGAATCTGTTGTAATTTTCACCCTTCTTAAGTCAAGGGCTACCTGTATCACAGGTCTAAGCATAGATACACCATATAAATGAATTGAATTTCCCTGTTTTAACTGTCCTTCCACATTCCCTTCTCCCTCTTCTGTCCTTTCTCCTTTTGCTATATTTTAAGTTTCTCATAACAAGGATCCCCCCTTTTGTATCGTTTAGGGTGTCATATTAAAGCCACTACAGCATGTAAATCATAAAAATGGGATAACCCTGTAGTAGTCCTGGAGGAGGAGGAGGTTTTCTCTGATTAAATCAGTTTGTCGCAGAAATATGATGGGTATTCATCTTCCTTTCACCTTCTCTTCTACTAGGTCCTCCCGTAGTTCAACGTTCTCCTCGCCTTGCTAAATTCAGCTGGTGGCTCGTGTGTTCATCTTGCATCCCAGTAGGTCAAGGTGATGCACGTAATACTCTCTCATCCCTTTTGCTCTCCTAGCAACCGCCCTGTGAGATTGATCACGGGTGACAGATAACGGAGGCCGGTGGGGTCATGTGAGGACACGAACACGAGCCTTCCATGATCCCGTTCCAGCCCGACCGTGGCATCGGTAGAGAAGCCACGGTTGAGATTGGTTACAGCATTGCAGCTTCTGCCCTTTCTGGACAGAATATTTTCCATTTTTATCAATATGGAGAAGATGGATTGTTTATATTCAAAATAAGCATAGAATGGTGGAATATAGGTTAGGTTTTTAGATAAAAAAAATTTTTTTTTTCTCTTTTTATATATATACTTATATTTCACCTATTTATGTACAATTATACTTTGTGGAGTTAGGGATATTAATATAAGGTTACTTTTAGATGAATAGTATCCTGGGATTAGGTTTGGGAAGTCCGGGTGGGGGGTGGGGAGGGGGTTTTCTCAATTGTGATGTACTTGTGTTTGCTTTTTTCTTATGTTGAAAATAATAAAAAAAAATTTGAAAAAAAAAAAAAAAAAAAAGAAAGACGAACTCACACCCTTAAAAAAAAAAAGAATATTTTCCATGTGTTCTGCAGAGATTTCAACTTTCTGTGGTAAAAGTAACAGCAGATGTGCTGCATAGGCTTATGGGGGTGCCATGATGATGATGATGATGAAGATAACCAGTCGTATCCGGCTCTTGGCAATTCTGTGGGCCAGGCCTCCCCCACATCTGATTTTGCACTACTCCTTTGAGTTTTCCTGTGGTCTGGCTGGTGTCAGCCACCGTGTTCTTTGATGGCCTGGTTTCCTTTTATCGCTAATCTCTTCCAAACATAATAGCTTTCTCTAGTGAATGGGGTGCCTTAGCCAAGCCATATATTGTCTCAAGTAACCCAGAGCTAGTATGTTCTGTCAAAGAGGAAGGTATCTTGAGTTACAAAAATATACTAAGAATCTTCAAGAAAAATCTCGCTTTTTATGCGATGGGCGGCTGTATAAATTTGATAAATAGGTTTTTAAAAAGGAGAACCTGCTTCGTTAGTCGTCCAGAACTATAGCTGATTAAAGCAGATGGAGAATGGTTAACAACGAAGTGTTTAATATTTTGCTTCCTGGCTGTGTGAATTGGAGCTGTTGAGAATCATCAGCTCTGTCAATCAATTTTTCTGTAGAATCCGTTATTAAGAGTTGGTTGTGGCAAGGTGGGGTTGTGTCTTCTCTTAACAACACCTCATTTGCAGAACGCTCCTTGAAGGTAGCCTGTCCCTTCTTTGTCTAATTTCAGGCATGGTGTTGAAACTTTATGTACCTTGTATCTTTCAAGAGATTGTAAGATATTCTTTGTGCCATGTCTTACTTAAATCTGGTTCCTCATTATTCATTTGGTTGGCTGGGGTGTTTTCTAATTCTAAATTTTAAGACAATGTAGGCTGCTGCTGGAAAACCAGGAGACTGGAAGTTCTAGTCCCACCTTAAACCTGAAAGCAGGCTGGCTGACTTTGGGCCAATCACCAGGAGACGGTGAGTTCTAGTCCCGCCTGAGACACGAAAGCTAGCTGGGTAACTTTGAGCCAATCACCAGAAGAGGGTGAGTTCTAGTACTGTGTTAGGCATGAAACCTGGCTGGGTGACTTTGGATCAATCACCAGGAGATGGTGAGTTCTAGTCCCACCTTAGCCATGAAAGCCAGCTGAGTGACTTTGGGCCAATCACCAGGAGATGGTAAGTTCTAGTACCGTGTTAGGCATGAAACCTGGCTGAGTGACTTTGGGCCAATCACCAGGAGATGGTGAGTTCTAGTACTGTGTTAGGCATGAAACCTGGCTGGGTGACTTCGGGCCAGTCACCAGAAAACCGTGAGTTATAGTCCCACTGTAGGCATGAAAGACAGTTGGGTGACTTTGGGCCCCTTGCTTTCTCTTAGCCCAACTCACCTCACAGGGTTGTTGTGGGGACAAATAGGAGCAGGAAGGAGTATCTACGTTCTCCACCTTGAGTAACTTACGAAGCAATAAAGGCGGGATAAAAATCCAGTGAATAAATAAACATAATTACCTTTCCACTGGTTTTAGGATGGAGGTTCCTTGGATCAGGTTTTGAAAGAAGCCAAGAGGATTCCTGAAGAAATCTTGGGCAAAGTCAGTATAGCAGTGAGTATGCAACTGCCTCCCTTTGACTCCCCCAAACAAGGGTTTGTGAGACAGAGTTTCATCCGTATCCTCCTGCGAGGGTTTGAGCAGCGAATTGTCCCTTTAGTCAGGAGACGGCCGCCCTCTGTTCTGCCACACATATGTGTGAGTCTTTATTTTTTTTAGCTTCCCATCTATAAAATAGCATTAGCACCAACACTTAAGACTTATATACCGCTTTACAGCCCTCTCTAAGCAGTTTACAGAGTCAGCCTACTTGCCCCCCAACAAGCTGGGTCCTAATTTTATCCACCTCGGAAGGATGGAAGGCTGAGTCAACCTTGAGCCAGTCGGGATCGAACTGCTGGTAGTCCGCAGAATTAGCCTGCAGTACTGCATTCTAGCCACTGTGCCAGCACGGCTCAATCAGGCTCCATCTCACAAATCTTGATTTCTCTCCTCTTGTCTCCTCCCCCCTTCCTCTTCTCTTCTCTTCTCTTCTCTCTTCTCCCTTTCCCTTCTTCCTCTTCTCTTCTCTTCTCCTCTTCTCATTTCCTCTCCCCTCTTCTCTCCTCTCCTCTTCTCTTCTCTTCTCATTTCCTCTCCCCTCTTCTCTTCTCCTCTCCTCTTCTCTTTTCTTCTCTTCTCTCCTCTCCCTTCCCCTCTTCTCCTCCCTTCTCTCCTCTCCTCTCCTCTGCTCTCCCCTCCCTCCTCTTCTCTTCTCTTCTCTTCTCTTCTCTTCTCTCCTCTTCCCTTCTCTTCTCTTCTCTCCTCTTCTCTCCTCTCCTCTCCTCTCCTCTTTTCTTCTCTCCTCTCCTCTCCTCTCCCTTCCCCTCTTCTTCTCTCCTCTGCTCTCCCCTCTTCTCTCCTCTTCTCTTCTCTTTTCTTCTCTCCTCTCCACTTCTCTTTTCTTCTCCTCTTCTCTCCTCTCCTCTTTTCTTCTCTCCTCTCTCCTCTCCTCTTCTCTTCTCTTCAGGTTCTGCGAGGATTGGCTTATTTACGAGAGAAGCACCAAATTATGCACCGAGGTGAGAGTTGTTTGTAATAGAAGGAGGAGCCTGCACATGTAAGTGAACTGGGGTTGTGTAGATCTGCTGGACATCATTCTCATTCCAAGGCTTAATTCTACACGTGGTTTAGCCAGGAGCATTGCCTATATTGTGGCTGTACGGTACACTGCCCAGTTTGCGGATTTTTGCAAGCTTGTCAGGGTCGCAGAAATCTGCCAATTGTGTTGTTGTGTTCTTTTATTGCACGACGCTTATACAGACCCTTGCCTCTTGAGGGCAGCCTCTTCTGTCACCTTTGTGTTCATCTTGGAGCTGGGAAAAAGAAAAGAAAAGCTGCTTATTAAGAAAAGCCCTTCACAGTTCTGAAATTCATCACTTGCAGTTTTAAGACTTCCAAGTGTTGCTTTCCAACAACGAAAGGAGACCAACGAAGGAGAATATTTGTAGCCCAGGGTTGAAATGAAGGGTCCTGGGTGCTCTCTGAGCTTGGTTGTTTTCTTGCAAACGTTTCATTACCCTAACTGGGTAACATCATCAATGCTAGTAAGGAGTGCTGTTTGCTTATACTCTGGTATCTTGCCTGTCTGGGTGGGTGGGGGGGTCTTAGGAATTCTTTGGTTGGGCTGTTTACTAAGGGCTCTTTGGCCCTTTCTTGATTGGGGTGTCGCTTACTTGATGGGTGGTCTGAAGGTGACGTTGGAGTTAATCTATGCTGATCTGGGTGCTGATTCCTGGTGGAGAGGTGCTGGATTCTTCTTCTCCTTTGGGCTATTTCATTGCCTCTTTTGCATAATCTATAGATGTGGTTAGCATACATCACCCTGCCAACATCACCCTGCCAACAAAAGTAGGTACAGTCAAGGCCATGGTTTTCCCAGTTGCAATGTATGGCTGTGAAAGTTGGACCGTAAGAAAGGCTGAGCGCCAAAGAATGGAGGCCTTTGAACTCTGGTGCTGGAGAAGACTCCTGCGAGTCCCCTGGACTGCAAGGCGATCCAACCGGTCAGTCCTAGAGGAGATCAACCCCGACTGCTCTTTAGAAGGCCAGATCCTGAAGTTGAGACTCAAGTACTTTGGCCACCTAATGAGAAGGAAGGACTCCCTGGAGAAGAGCCTAATGCTGGGAAAGATGGAGGGCAAGAGAAGAAGGGGACGACAGAGAATGAGGTGGCTGGATGGAGTCACTGAAGCAGGAGGCGTGAGCTTAAAGGGACTCCAGAAGATAGTAGAGGACAGGAAGACCTGGAGGAACGTTGTCCATGGGGTCACGATGGTTCGAACACAACTTTGCAACTAACAACAACAATAGATGTGGTTAACGCCTCTGTGTCCGTTGATGGCTGATTGGTTAGAGGCTAGGCTTCTGGAAATTCCCTGGCATTTTTGGATTTGGCCTGGCCTAGGATGGTCACATTTTCCCCATTGAAACTATGGTTATATCTGTCTATACATTGTGAAATTACTAGCACCGATGATGTTACCTAGGGTAACATTAGGGTAACGAAACATCTGCGAGAAAACAAGCAAGCCCAGAGAGCACCAAGGACCCCTCAAGGGAAGGAGAATTTGGGCAGGGGGTCATTTCCATTGTGAGTTTCCTGAGTCTCAGAAGAGTTTTGGGGGACCCTGCCAGGCATGGGTGGAATTTATGGAACTGCTCAGCTCTTCCTGACTTTGTGCAGCTACATCCCTCTGCATACACGCAGGGGAAGGGATTGCAAGGTGGTCTCTGAAGGAGACCAGGGGATGCACAACATCTTGGCCTACAATTCAGGGGTAGGCAACCTTGGCTCTTTTATGACTCGTGGACTTCAACTCCCAGAATTCCTGAGCCAGCCATGCTGAGGGGAAAGGGAGAGGTTTCCAAGCTGAGCCATGTTGGCTCAGGAATTCTGGGAGTTGAAGTCCACGCGTCATAAAAGAGCCAAGGTTGCCTACCCCTGGCCTACATGAAATCAGCCCAAAGCCACAGGTTCATTGGGACCACATTACAGCCATTGAGAATACAGGCAGTCCTCAATTTATGACCACAGTTGAGCCCAAAATCTCTATTGCTAATCGAGACGGTTTTGCTTTGATCCATTTTATGATCTTTCTTGGCACGGCTGTTACGTGAATCACTGCCACCGTTAAGTCCGTAACATGGTTGTTATGTGAATCCGGCTTCCCCCATTGATTTTGCTTGTCAGGAGGTCGCAAAAGGGGATTGCGTGACTCCGGGATATGACAGCGACCGTCATAAATATGAACCAGTTGCCAAAGGTCCAAGTTTTTGATCACATGACTATGGCTATGACACATTAGTGGTCGGTTTGAAAAACGGTCTCAAGATGCTTTTTTCCCCCCCCAGTGCCGTTGTGACTTTGAATGGCCACTGAACAAATGGTTGTTAAGTCGAGGACTGCCTGTATTTATTGTTTTATTAATATTAATAGTTTACCTATTATTTTCTGCCACCTAATTTGGTGTTTTTTAACCTTAGCAGCTGTAAGATATGTGGGCCTCAACTCCCAGACCCCAGCCAGCCAGGTTGATCTAATCCGAGATTCTGGCCACGACCTAGCAGCCTAACCCAGGGCTTTTCAACCTTTTCACCCATTATGCCACTTTTAGGATAGGGCAACATCCGAGTACCACCAGTCGCCTAGCAAGGGGTCAAAAAGTTGATGTCCCCCCCCAAAAGGAAACAAAGTGATAAAGTACAGGTAGTCCTCGACTTACAACAGTTTGCTTAGTGACTGTTCGAAGTTACAATGGCACTGAAAAAAGTGCCCCCCCCAGGCACAGCCGAGCAAGACACCTGCCTGCCCACCCGGTGGCGCTCTTCCTCCTGTCCGAGGTTTCCATTGTTGTGAGCATTTCTTTTGAGGATTGGCAGCAGGGTGGGGTGGGGGAGTGTTTGGTTTTTATGCCCCCCGTCTGCTGGGTGGTTGCAGCAGGTTCTGGTCACTTCACAGGACCCTGGGACACTGTGACCGTCATAAATATGAATCAGTTGCCAAGCATCTGAATGTAAATCACAAGACCCTGGAGATGCTGCAACATTCCAGCTGATCGGCGCTTCTTCTGGGCTCAGCAGAAGCGTCAGGATCAGTGCCGAGCTCCAGCTGGAGCCTGGCACTGATCCTGGCGCTTCCACTGAGCCCTGACAGCGCCGAAGAAGTGCTAATCAGCTGGAAAGCGGCACCGATCCTGGCGCTTCTGCTGAGCCCTGACAGCCCTGCAGCTCCAGCCGTCTCTCGCTCAGGCTTGTGTGGTGCTGCCACCGGTTCAGTCCATTCCCCTCCCTCGCTACCACTTTCCTAGGATGGTCGCGTACCACCTGCCAGGTGCCAATGTACCACAGGTGGTACCCGTACCACTGGTTGAAACGCCCTGGCCTAACCGACTCTTTCTTGTCTTCATGGGGGGGGGGAGTTGGGTGTCCATAGAGCTTTTACTCAGAACAGCTCGCAACTAGAATTCCTTCTTAGGGTGCCCTTTTTAGTGTTTTGTGGTGTTTTTCTCTCCCTTCTTTGTCTCTAAACAATTTCTTGTTTCCAGATGTGAAGCCTTCTAACATCTTGGTGAATTCCCGGGGCGAGATTAAGCTGTGTGATTTTGGAGTCAGCGGGCAGCTCATCGACTCCATGGCCAACTCCTTTGTGGGGACCCGATCCTACATGTCTGTACGTCCTCATGCTTTCTAAAAACGGAGCTAAGACAACATCAAGTTTGTCCCTGTGGGGGAAGGATTGCTACTATATGACAGCTGGCGTGGGGGATGTTGTAATGAAGATTGCCTAACGTCTACCTCTCTCGTGATGCTTTGGGTTGTGTTGCAGCTACAGTAGTGGCCAAAATTGTGGAAATGTTTTAGGACAAGTGTACAGTAGAAATGCCACTTTTGGTTAAGTTTCCACCCATTTTTCTTCTAATTTCTTTATCACTGTAGCCTTGTTCTCTTACTAATACTATTTTACATTACTTTCTGGGCAACCAGTCAACTCTTTGCACCGTTACTTTAATTTTATTACATTTTACAAGCTCACTCAATGAAAGGGGAAAAAAACCCCAACCAACTTGATAGCAATCACATAACACAGACAAATGTCCTCCTCTCAGCTTCAATACATGACATTAATAACTGAATCCTACTGTGATCTGATTGGCTCATTGCCAAAACAAGATGACACCTGATTGGCTCTCTAAACACTCATGCTCATTGGCTACCATCAGATGAAGGAAAGCTACCGGAGATCAACCTAAGCAAGGTGTGCTTCCTTTTTCTGGTTATTTGGCTGTAGCTTTTCCTAGAATACAGTACAGACAATTGAACAAACTATGTTGCATTACATTCTTGTTTAAATTATCTTTCCATTGATATATACTTTTATGGTACTGCTCCAAAAAAAGGTGGTGTTATAAGCCATCAAACCTCAAAAATACACTTTTCCCAAAAGGTTTCCACAATTTTGGCCACTACTGTATGTTGCCTTAGACCGGTGTTTTCCCAACCTTGGGAACTTTTAAGATGTGAGGAGTTCCAACTCCCAGAATTCTGAGAGTTGAAGTTCACACCTCTTAAAGTCCCCAAAGTCGGGAACACTGCCTTAAACAGCGTCTTCCTTTAAGCTGGATCTTTTTCTTTCTGACCTCAACTCCCTTTGAGCTATGAATGCCTTCATTTTTTCCAGCAGTAACAGGTCTTCCCCAAGGCTTTACTTAATCCTATCTGGGGTGGAGGAAGCTCAAACATTTGTATCGGATATAACAATTCCATATAAACCAGTGGTCCCCAACTTTTCTGGCTGGGCAGCCCAGCCTCGGGGGGGGAGGCAGGAGAGGGGAACGGGGCCACGTGAGAACACTCATGCAGCTCCACACATGCAAGAGAGAAGTCAAGTCTTTGGGGGGGCGGTCTTGGCTCCTTCCGGCTTCTCCGCGCCCAAAACTTTTGCAAAGGGACAAAAGCAGCGCAAGATCGCTCCTTGAAGCCTTTTGGCGCAGAGAAGAGACGTGCCATTGGGGGCACAGTCTCCTACTCACCGACACCCCAAAAGTAGATCAGGTGTCCTGTGAAGGCAGCCTCGGCAAATCACGGTGTGGTCGTCCCACTCAGCCTCTGCTCTGCCTGGAGCAGGTGGCTTGGCGGCCCGGCTAACGGGGGAGAGGGGAGTCGGGCCGGGTGAGCGGCGGGCCGCTGTGCACACACACGTAGCTCCACTCACACAAGAGAGAAGCCTTTGGGATACCGCTCGCACAACTGGGGCTGTGAGCGTGCGGGTGTGCGCCAGCCCACCGCTCACGTGGCCCACCCAGTTGTGAATAGGTCACAGTCCAGTAGTGGGTTGTGGCTCACAGGTTGGGGACCCCCCCGATATAAATAGTTAAAGCCACGCACTACAAAGCCAGAATTCTCTACAATTCTGACTTTGTGTGTTTGTGTGTGTATGCTTGTCTGGCGAGCCATTTGGTTACTTCCACTGGGCTGCTGTGGCTAGTGAGAAAAAGAGTTAGAGCTGAAGGACTTTGTTAGGCGAGAAATGAAACATTTGCAAAGTAAACACCAAGATAGTCCAGTTGCCTTTTAGCCACAGCACTTAGACTTAGACAGCCCTCTCTAAGCAGTTTACAGAGTCAGCTTATTGGCCCCCCAAAATCTGGGTCTTCATTTTACTGACCTCGGAAGGACGGAAGGCTGAGTCAACCTTGAGCATGTCAGGATCGAACTCCAGGCCGTGGGCAGAATTAACTTGCAATACTGCACTCTTAAACAATTGCATCACCACGGCTCCTTTTTTGGGGGGGAAAAAAAACCCGTTGGAACAACCATGACCTGGATGATTAAGAATTTCCGTAGACGTTAAGGAAGCTTCTCCTGTGCCCTAGTTTGATCTCTCAATAAGCGTGAAGTACAGAAGCTGACACTTCCGATTCTGTTGTGTTAAAACAGTGGTTCTCAACCTGTGGGTCGGGACCCCATTTGGGGTCGATCGACCATTTCACGGGGGTCGCCAAGCAAGGCTGGCCGCCATTTTTTTGTCTGCCATTTTTTTTGTCCGCCATTTTTTCCCCCTTTTCCGGCGGGTGCCTTACCTCCCTTGGGCTGGGCCAGGTGGTGGTCGGCCTGCTCCGTCTCTGCCACTTGCCAGCTACGCCTCGGCCGGCGCAGGGGGCGGAACCACGCATGCGTGGCGCTCCCGGTCAGGGAAAGTCCTCGACTTACAACCGGTTGGGTAGTCCTCGACTTACGACCGGTTTAGTCCTTGACTTAACGACCGGTTTAGTCCTCGATTTACGACTGGTTTAGTCCTCGACTTACGGCCGGTTGGGGTCGCGGCATTAAAAAGGTTGAGAACCACTGTGTTAAAAGAACAAAAATCGAAGTACAAACCTAATGCATATAAAATGAACAAATGATTCGTTTGTTCAGCAGGAACGAAATGGGACGTGAAGGCACAATCTATACTTGATGACAATAAGTTGGAATTCTGTTCCCATTTTATATATGAAATTTCTGTGCCACCCACCTCACTGTCACGCTAACTCTGGGCGACTTACAGTATGAGAAATAGATGAAAATGATTATGCAAAGCGATTACAATTAGGAGGTGTAAACAAGAGACTTAAAAACCACAGGGACACAGGCTACATGAGGGTGGGAATCTTCCCTCTAGCCCAGTGATGGCGAACCTTTTAGAGACCGAGTGCCCAAACTTCAACCCAAAACCCACTTATGTATTGCCGGGCGCCGGGTGGGTGTGGCTACAGTGGTCATGGCAGACGGGTGGGCGTGGCCATGGCCAGCTCAATGTTGCTCCTGGGGAGGGACGCCTGTGGGAGCCGGGCAGGGTTGGGGGAGATCCAGGGGTTTCTGGTGGGTGGGGCGATGGGCAGGAGGCTGTTTCTGCGGGGTGAGGCGAGGCATGGCGGGGGTGCCATGTTGCAGGGCAAGGCGAGGCAGGGGCCAGGGCGGCTGCTGCCTGACACTATCGGCCCCCGCACACAAAGGCCAGCAAGCGCATGGGTGCTGGGATGCATCCGGCCACGTGGGACCTCAGCAAGTTAGCAGGCGACTGGTTGAAGAGGACAGTTGCCATCTCCAGGGCATGGTGCGCGTGCCCACAGAGAGGGCTCCCGAGTGCCGCCTCTGGCACGCGTGCCATAGGTTCGCCACCACTGCTCTAGCCTGTCAGCTGCCCCCAATATCGCGCTCTCCTTTTGGGGGCCCAGACCAGCCGGCAGAGCCAGGTTTTCAGGCTCTCTCGGAAAGCCAGGAGTGTGGGGCCCAACCTCATCTCCAGCAGGAGAATATTCCAGAGGGCGGGGGCCACAGCAGAGAAGACTCTTCTCCTGGACCCCGCCGGCTGAAACCTTTTGGCAAACAGAATCCAAAGTAGGCCTCTTCTGCTGGAGTGAGCAGGCCGGGCTAGTCCCTTTGGGGTGACACGGCTCCTCAGATTCCTTGAACCCGTGCCATAAAGAGCTTTGAAGATAACAGTCAACATCTTGAATGGGACCCGGAAGCAAATTGGCAACCAGTTCAACTCACACAGCAGCGGTGTTACATGTGAAACCCCGAGGGGGCCTCCAGGACTGTCCGCACCTCTGCGCTCTGTGCTTCCTACGCCTAGCTGGACTGGTGTGTTTGTCAAGGGAGGTTGTGTAACAACTAGATTACTAACTCTGCGGGTATTAAAGCAGGTACGGTATCGGGATATAGTGATTTTCAGAAGGGTAGTCTTGATTGCAGCACTTGAAAGAGTATAGTTCAAACGAGTTGCTCTGTCATAGTAATCTGAATCTGTCTTTCTGGGAAGTAATCAACCTATCAGCTGGGTCCTTTGCCCCCCTCGGCCAGTCTGGGTGATGCTAGATGGTTGTAAATTGAGTTTTTCCATCAGGAAGCAGAAGCAAAGTCATTTGGGAGCTGGTGCACCCTATAAATTAAATCATAAGTAACTTCCAGCCTTAAGTGTCGGTAGTTTCACTTCTCGGTCGTTTGTGACAGCAAAGGTGGCACCGAGGCAGCTTTTTGCAACTGGAGGCGAAGCAAGGTACCTTGCACTCTCTGCTAAGTGCATCTCTATTTTCTGCTTCTTTTATTTATTGGCATATAATCCAGCAAACAAAGGTTCTCTAGGTAGATTATTATACCTCTTGGCCTGGCTTCTGAAGAAGGGCTGTTCTGGTAATTAACTCGAGTATCTATCCTGACAGCGAAAGCCTCTTTCCAGTTCAGCCTTCCCGTTCCTGCTGGCTTCCCATAAATTTCTCACCTAGGTGTGTTACCCGGATGTCGAAGGAGCCACTGGGATTGGCAGGTGTGTGTTGCAAGATGGGCCCTCACCCCGCCTCTGTTCTGATTTGCTTGCAGCCGGAGCGTTTACAAGGCACCCACTATTCCGTTCAGTCGGACATCTGGAGCATGGGCCTCTCCCTGGTGGAGCTGTCAATTGGACGGTATCCCATTCCCCCGCCAGACGGCAAGGAGCTGGAAGTGATTTTTGGCCGCCCCGTGTTCGATGGGGCCGAAGGGGAACCCCACAGCATCTCTCCACGGCCCAGGCCACCAGGACGTCCTGTCAGCGGTAGGAGCTACTACTTACTCCCTGGGAAGTTGCAATTGAAATTATATCACTGATTTTTTTTTATATATATATTGGAAGGAAGCACCATAACTGGACTGTGGTTAATTCTTCTTCCTAGCATTTGGTTGTGAAAGGGATTGACCAACCAGCTTGACATGGTAGGCAGAGAGATTGACTGGCTTAAAAGTCACCCAGCTGGCTTTCAGGCCTAAGGCATGACTCGAACTCGCAGGCTCCTGGTGATTTGGCCCAAAGTCACCCAGCTGGCTCTCATGCCTAAGTGTCAGGTGCGAAAGACCGGCACCAGCAGAATTACGCTGATTTATTGCTACTCGTGCCTATGACGCATTTGAAGGAAATAACCGATAGCCGTTCGATTGTAGAAATTCAGTGTAAATTTTAAGAAGAAGAAGTTACAGGTGGTCCTCGACTTTGCGACCCCAGCCGAGCCCAAACTTTCCCTGGCTAAGCAAGACAATTGTTAACTGAGCCTTGCTCCATTTTACGACCTTTCTTACCTCAGTGGTTAAGTAAATCACCGCAGTCGTTAGTTTACATCAAGGGTAGGCAACCTTGGCTCTTTTATGACTCGTGGACTTCAAGTCCCAGAATTCCTGAGCCGGCATGGCTCAGCTTGGAAACCTCTCCCTTTTCCCTCAGCGTGGCTGGCTCAGGAATTCTGGGAGTTGAAGTCCACAAGTCATAAAAGAGCCAAGGTTGCCTACCTCTGGTTTACATGGTGGTTGTGAATCTGCTTTCCCCATTGACTTTGCTGGCCAGAAGGTCCCAAGAGGGGATCACGGCACACACACACACACACACACACATGGGACGCTGAAGCCATCGTAAATACATGCCAGTTTCCAAGCATTTGGGTCACTTGACCATGGCGGTGCTGCAACGGTCATAAAATGTGACAAAACTGTCTTAAGGTCAATTTTTCACTGCCGTTGTAACTTCAGACGGCTGGTTGTAAGTCAAGGACTATTTAACTGATTCTCATATTTTTCCCCCATCAGTTTGCTTTAAACATGCTCTGAAATGAGAGACGCTGGCCGGGACATCTGCAGTGCGTTTCTCTTCAAGATTGCTCAGCCATCCTTCTTGAGGGGATGCCCTCCGGATAGGTTGGACTGTAGCTACGTTATGCCTGGCTGGCACGGTTGTGCTGACTGGCCGTGCCAAAGTTGAACATGGCCTACACTGAGGGAAACGGGTAGGCCGTGTCGGAGCGAGATTTGGTTGTCAACATGGTGGAGATTGGGAGAACGAAGGGAGGACGTGGTCTTCAAGCCCCAAAGACCCACAAACTCAAGGAATCGAGGAATAAAAATATCCAGTATCCAGAATGGAAAGAAGACAATTTCTTCGTCTTCTTGGTGCCAGTTAGCCAGTCTCACTCATGCTTTCCCCCCCATAGATAAAGATGTTCAGGACTACACAGCTTCTCTTTTATCTGAAAACACTGGAAGTTTTTAAGAAGGGACTGGACTGCCATTTGTCTGAAATGGTTTCCTGCCTGAGCAGGGGGTTGGACTAGACCAGGGGTAGGCAACCTTGGCTCTTTTATGACTCGTGGACTTCAACTCCCAGAATTCCTGAGCCGGCCACGCTGAGGGGACAGGGAGAGGTTTCCAAGCTGAGCCATGCTGGCTGAGGAATTCTGGGAGTTGAAGTCCACCAGTCATAAAAGGGCCAAGGTTGCCTACCCCTGGACTAGAAGACCTCCAAAGTCCCTTCTAACTCTGTTACTCCTATTCTATATTCTATTCTATTCTATTCTATTCTACTCTACTCTACTCTACTCTACTCTACTCTACTCTACTCTACTCTACTCTACTCTACTCTACTCTACTCTACTCTATTCCCCATTCCATATTCTATTCTATTCTATTCTATTCTATTCTATTCTATTCTATTCTATTCATGAAGGCACCAGGCTAGAAACTGGGGGAGGTTGAGTTCTAGTCCCTCCTTAGTCACAAAAGCTGGCTGGGTGACTCTGGGCCAATCAGCAGAAGATAGTGAGTTCTAGTCCTGCCTTAGGCAAGAAAGCCAGCCGGGTGACTTTGAGCCAGTCGTCTTTCTCTTAGCCCAACTCACCTCACAGGGTTGTCGTTGTGGGAAACATTAGGAGGAGGTAGGAGTATTAGGAATGTTCACCGCTTTTGAGTTGTGTATAAAAAAATAACGGTGGGATAAATAAATAAAAATAAAACAAACAAACAAATAAATAAATATTGTGGGTCTCAGTAAACGTAACTTTGTTCTTATTTTAGGCAGGCTCATTATTTAAGGCTGGCAAGGCGGATCACAAATGGGCCTGGGCTGTTTCAGCCCAGCCTCCTGCCCTGTGTCATGACTCCCCCACCCTCTCAGATTAACTCCGAACCTACATAGTAGAGGCTGGAACGGACTACAGGTAGTCCTTGACTTACAGCAGTTCATTTAGTGACTATTTAGAGTTACAACGGCAATGAAAAACGTCAGTTACGACGGCTTTTCATAGTTAATGACCATTGCAGCATCCTCATGATCAGATGGTCAAAATTCAAATGCTTGGCGACTGGTTCCCATTTATGACCACGGCTGTGTCCCAGGGTCACGGGATCCCCTTCGGCGACCTTCAGACAAACCAGGTTCACTTAAACAACCGGGTAACTAACTTATCAATTGCGACAATTCACTTAGCCACGGTGGCAAGAAAGGTCATACAATGGGGCAAAGCTCACTTTTAACACATGTCTCACTTAACAACCGAAATGTTAGGCTCCGTTGTGGTCATAAGTCGAGGACTACCTGTATCTCGGGAGCCTGTTGCTACTACTTTATGTCAGAGGTCTCCAATGTTTCCAGGCTCGCGGACCAGAGGGAAGGAGAGCAGCTTCCAAACTGGTGCGCACGCACGCAAACAGGGCCACACGCATTGGCACAGCACTAGCAACCCCGTTTGCGCATGCAGCATGCGCTGGTGCCAGTGGTGTGGATGAACAGCTGTGCACATCCACCTGGTGCTAGCGGCCCCGTTTGCACATGTGCAAATGGGCTGCACACGCCCACCCGGGGCTAAGCGGCCCCGTTTGCGCACATGCGCAAACGGGGAATGCGCGCCCACACGTGTTCACACAGGTCAGCCATTTCCGTGGCCCACTGGCCAAGAGTTTGGGGACCCCTTGCTTTAGGTTCCAAGCCAACCAGCCAGATTTTCAGTTGGTGTTGGATCCTGATCTCCTGAAATATTCTC
>NW_015388386.1:0-4488 GCF_001527695.2 Protobothrops mucrosquamatus
AACAGGGTGAACTAGAAATTCAGGTTAATGAGGGCAGATATGATATTGTTGCCATTACGGAAACATGGTGGGATGAAACCCACAAATGGAACACACAGCTAGAGGGATTTAAATTATTTAAAAGAAACAGACCAAATAAAAGAGGAGGTGGAGTTGCTCTCTATATAAGAAATAACTACATCTCTACAGAAATAGAGCATAACAATGATGAAAACTGTCTTGAATGCATTTGGGTCAATATAAAAGGGACAAAAAATGACATTGCCATAGGTGTATACTATAGGCCACCCAACCAAACAGCGGAAATAGATGAACTTTTTGCTAGTCAGCTAACTAAGGTATGTAGGAAGCACATCACAATAGTAATGGGGGACTTTAACTACCCTGACATCAACTGGGAGACAAACTCTGCACCAAATGGAAGATCAAACAGATTCTTGACAAACCTAGCAGACAACTTTGTCTCCCAAAAAGTAGAGAAGGGAACTAGGGGATTAGCCATTTTGGATCTAATTCTCACTAACAGAGATGAAATGATAGAAGGTGTTGAAGCCACAGGAACCTTGGGAGGTAGTGATCATGCAATATTGGAATTCAACATTATGGAAACACAAGCAATAGAACACAGTCAAACTAGAGTCTTGGACTTCAAGAAAGCTAATTTCAATAAACTTAGAGAGGGCTTGGGAAAGATTCCATGGATGAGAATCCTCAAGGGGAAAACAACTCAAGAAGCTTGGGAAATTTTGAAAAGTGAGATAATAAAAGCCCAGTCTAGCACAATACCAACAAAGAGGAAAAATAACAGCTCTCAAAAGAAACTAGCATGGCTGCATAAAGAACTCTCTGATAATTGAAAGATAAAAAGGATAAGTATAGAAAGTGGAAAGAGGGACACATACCTAAGTCAGAATATCAGCAAATAACCCGAGTCTGCAAAGATGAAGTGAGGAAAGCTAAGGCTCATAATGAACTAAGGCTTGCGACCAAAGTAAAAAATAACAAAAAAGCTTCTTTCAACATGTAAAAAACAAGAAAAAAGTGAAGGAAACGATTGGTCCATTAGTGGGTGAAAGTGGCAAGAAGGTGACAAACAATAGGGAGAAAGCAGAACCATTTAACTCATTTTTTGCATCTGTCTTTACACAGGGAAAAAACAGACCAACCTATCAAAAATAGTGCCATAAAAAACAGAATAGAAACACAAGTTAAGATAGGCAAGAAAATGGTGAGCAGCTGTCCAGCCTAGACGAGTTCAAATCACCAGGACCAGATGGATTACACCCCAAGGTTCTCAAGGAACTGACAGATGTGATCTCAGAACCACTGGACTATATTTTTCAAAGATCCTGGAGCACTGGGGAACTACCAGAGGACTGGAAAAGAACTGATGTAGTTCCCATCTTCAAACAAGGAAAAAAAATGGATCCAGGAAATTATAGACCTGTCAGCCTGGCCTCAATACCTGGAAAGATTCTGGAAAAGATAATCAAACAACGAATCAGCGAACACCTAGAGGCAAACAAAGTCATTACTAAAAGCCAACATGGGTTTGTCAAAAACAGATCATGCCAGACAAATCTTATTGCATTCTTTGACCAAGTGACAAAATTAGTGGATCAGAGGAATGCTGTGGATATAATTTACTTGGACTTCAGTAAGGCATTTGNGATCACATGAAAGCTAATGACCCCCTATTGTTATTGTTAGTCCTTTTGGTGATTCCACATCCAGTTCCTTTGAAGTATCCTGAAGGAAGTGAGGGCCATAAAGCCCCTTTGTTCACCCCCTTCCCTTCATCCATGACAGAATCCAGGGAAGGCAGGGGTGGAGTTTTTCATAGTTGATAACTTGATATGAAATATGATTGGATTCTGACAAATGCTAATGTTAATTTTATACATTATTTTATATGTTGATTATATTGTACACTTCCCAGAGCTCCTCTTTGAGGGAGAAGGGTGGTTTAGCAATAAGAACTACAAACAAAGAAATGAATAAACTATAAATAAATGTCGTATTTAGGATAAAATCTAGCCATCTGCTTCATGGAACATGTTTCAATATTTCAATTGCTCCTCCATTACATGGGTACAATCTCTATTCAAAAGGGATATTTTCGTATCTTCCTTCAGTAACTACAGGTGGAAAGGCACTGATTCTAGCCAAAGACAAAGCCCTTTAAATTTAAAAGTTTTTATGCAGCTGAGAGCTAGGTAGAGTAAATGTGCACTTTGGATCAGAAAGATGTTTCTGGGTTAAGACTGACAAACTGATTACAGTCCTCAGTTAATGACATGTTATTTAAGATTGGCTAGTGCACGTACCTAGCCCATCGGGGTAATAGTTACCCATGAGAAGTCATAAAATTTTATTTTTTTATGTATTGCTCCACATTGGAGACACTAGAAGCTGTCAGTCATAATTAAAGGAACCAAGCCAGCTGGAAAGAAAGAAGCTTAAGTCAGTAGGAACGGATGTGAATCCAGGTGGAAGCTTCTATTTTGAGTAAGCTTACTTCACAGCAAAGCACCACATTTGAAACACAGTGGGTGCTTGGAAGATAGATAAATAGAGATTGAATTCTTTCAAGGGGAAGAAATGATCTATAAGGGACCAATTGGACTTCAAAATGTAATGGAATCAGGATGGACTTGGAGGATGAGGGGAATAGATACTACCTAGGAAACAAGAGGAGTCTCCAGTGCTTTAATAATCAGAGAAAGAAATTTACCAATGACCTACCCTAATTGTTCAAGCACTTAAAAGTGGCAGCCGGAAATTTGTATTTTCAGATTTGCAAGATTCTGTTAATCCAATGTTACAAATTGGGAATTGGCTACAAACTGTGAGTTGAAAAGGAGAAGGGAGGAGGAGGAAGTAGCTAAGGCCCTGCTGATTGGATACGCCATTGTATTTAAACTGTCCAGAGTTTGCTGGGAATTGCTACAAACTGTGAATTGAAAAGGAGAAGGTGGGAGGAGGAAGTAGCTAAGGCCCTGCTGATTGGATACTCCATTGCATTTAAACTGCCCAGAGCTTGCTGTCTGCCCAGACAGCTTGCAACTGTCTTTTGCAGTACCCTCTTCAAACTTGGAAACTGTCCTATCTGTAAACAAATCACTAGTCTACAAGGACAGATTATCTATCTAGGGTCTGTAATCTGTGCTCTTCAGGCAGAAATTAGGTGTCAAGTTTAGCCCTTCTACTCTATTGAACCTCCGCGCTATCAGCCCCCTCTACCACAAAGTTTCTGCAGGAGAAGGGCAATGTGGACAACTGTGGGATGTGGTAAGGTGAGATCTATGAAGCATAAACACAAAGCTTTCTCTGTGTCCCTGCACAACAGATACAGTGCCCTTGCTGACCTTAATAGGGACATTAAGGAGAAAGGTAAAGGTATTTGTGATGATAACTCAAATAAGCAGGGGATCGTGGACCAAGATGAAGAACTTCTTGATTTGAGAAGTGCGAATCAGGTATTACACATCAGTCATGCAAGAATAGAAAAGCATCCAAAAAGAGAAGCCACCTTCTGGTTGGTGATTCAATTATAAGGGATGTAAATTTAGGAAAGGACACAGAGATTTCAAAAGAGGTCAGGTGTCTCCCAGGTGCTACAGCCAGTAGGGACAAGAAGCGTATTTCTAAAATAATCAAGAATACCAGCAAGGACTGTGATGTGGAGGCTATTGTACATCTTGGCACTAACAATCTGTCCCAAAAAGATGTACACTCTGTGCAGAATGATTTCCAAAGCTTGGGGCAGGAACTTAGCAGAATAGGCTGTAGGCTTACTTTTTCAGAGGTTTTACCAGTGTATAAGGAGCAAATGGAAAAGGTCAGCGTATAGCACAATTCAATATGTGGCTAAAGGAATGATGTAAAGGGGAAGGCTTTGGACACATTAGTCATTATGTCAGTAGCTGGTCCAATGAAAAAATGTACAAAAGAGATGGTTTGCATCCATCAAAGAAAGGGACCGAGTTACTCGGCTATAAATTCACAGATTTTCTGGAGGAATATTTAAACTAAACAGCGGGGACAGTGAGTTAATTGATACAAAACATCCCTGTCCCCAGCAATCTAAAAACTATAGAGTTATCAGTGCATGTAACATAGATGTGTGTGCAGACAAGAATATCAACCTTGCTGTCAAGCAAAATCAAGCTTTTAATAGTGAGTGCCACAAAAAGTGCCCTAACCAAATAGGTGGTAAGACAATAGGGGAACTCAGGCACCACACAGGTTATGTAGAAAGTAAACACAGGGTCAGTCATAAAGGACTAAAATGTCTATACACCAATGCACAGAGTATGAACAGCAAACAGGGTGAACTAGAAATTCAGGTTAATGAGGGCAGATATGATATTGTTGCCATTACGGAAACATGGTGGGATGAAACCCACAAATGGAACACACAGCTAGAGGGATTTAAATTATTTAAAAGAAACAGACCAAATAAAAGAGGAGGTGGAGTTGCTCTCT
>NW_015388386.1:5525-48206 GCF_001527695.2 Protobothrops mucrosquamatus
TTACTAAAAGCCAACATGGGTTTGTCAAAAACAGATCATGCCAGACAAATCTTATTGCATTCTTTGACCAAGTGACAAAATTAGTGGATCAGAGGAATGCTGTGGATATAATTTACTTGGACTTCAGTAAGGCATTTGATAAAGTAGATCACAACCTACTACTTGATAAGATAGAAAAATGTGGGTTAGACAGCATCACTACCAGATGGATCCATAGCTGGCTGACCGGCCGTATTCAGCATGTGGTCCTCAATGGAACCGCATCTACATGGAGGGAAGTGTGTAGTGGGATGCCCCAAGGTTCTGTTCTGGGCCCAGTGCTCTTCAATCTCTTCAGCTGCCAAAAAGGACAACACAGTGCTAGGCTGCATTAACAGAGGGATAGAATCAAGATCACGTGAAGTATTAATATCACTTTACAATGCCTTGGTAAGGCCACACTTAGAATACTGCATCTGGTTTTGGTCACCACAATGTAAAAAAGATGTTGAGACTCTAGAAAGAATACAGAGAAGAGCAACAAAGATGATTAGGGGACTGAAGGCTAAAACATATAAGGAACGGTTGCTGGAATTGGGTATGTCTAGTTTAATGAAGAGAAGACGAGGGAGGACATGATAGCAGTATTCCAATATCTCAGGGGCTGCCACAAAAAAGAGGGAGCCAAGCTATTCTCCAAAGCATCTGAAGCCAGGACAAGAAGCCAGGACAACGAAACTTATCAAGGAGAGAAGCAACCTAGAACTAAGGAGAAACTTCCTGACAGTTAGAACAATTAACCAGTGGAACAACCTGCCTCCAGAAACGGTGAATGCTCCAATACTGGAAGTTTTTAAGAAGAGACTAGACAGCCATTTGCCTGAAATGGTATAGGGTTTCCTGCCTGAACAGATGGTTTGACTAGATGACCTCCAAGGTCCCTTCCAACTTTTATTATTATTATTATTATTATTATTATTATTATTAGTAGTAGTAGTAGTAGTAGTAGTAGTAGTATTAGTATTATTAGTATTATTAGTATTATTAGTATTAGTATTATTGGTATTATTAGTATTAGTATTAGTATTTTTCATGCATTTAAGTTGACATAACAATTGTGTGGAAAATCCCTAGTTATTTGCAGTTATTTTCTGGTCGATGGTTGTTTAATCACCAGACATGTGCTTTGGCAAATACCATGACCTTGATTTCTGAGTGGTTCATTTGTAGTGGTTCTTTTTGACAGTTTTCAGCAAGGGTATAAAGTGCCCATTTCAATCTGTGTCTGACAGAGCAGCATAGCATCACCTTCGTATAGAAGAACAGATATGTATCTGTTTCCCAGCTTTGGCGGAAGATAGGCTGTTCAATTTATCTATGAAGGGAATTGAATAAATTAAATGGGAAGCTAAAATGCACCCTTGTCTCATATCTTTTTTGACTGGGATTTCCTAGGTGCAATGTCCATACCTATTACATTGTTTCTTCATGGTGTTTGTAAATAAGAATAAGATAAATAGTTGTTTATTGGCTGCATGACATTTGCTATCAAATAAGGTTAGTTAAAGGAGAAGAAGCATTGGTTGGAGAAATTGACTGAATTAGCTGGATGCAAAATGGTAATGTTGGGTTAGAAAAACTTCTGTATAGTATGGTTGCGTGTAATTGAAGTGCCTCTTTGTGTAGAGTGTTTGGATTAATTTATCCTTCACTTACGTTGTCACTCTCAGGAAGGTTGTCAATATGAGATTTGAAAAGTGAGGGCATTAGATTTTTTGAAATAGCTGTGTAATCAATTAAAGAGAGCCTTGTGACAACCCAGTATGAAAATTCTCCTGGATAATTTATGATGATGGTAATGAAGATCTAGTTTGTAAAATGTCTGCAACATATGTAGACCCTAAAGACTCCAACATGGTCCTTTGTATCGAACTTTGATCTTGGGGGGGGGGTAGCAGTTGTTTTTTCTTCATGAGTGAAATCTGTCCTTGAAGAGCAATTGATTCTTCTGACCTTTGCACTTTAATCATTTGTCCAAGTGCAAATAGCTCAATTAAAAAAAATGAGGATCAAATGCTAGGAGGATTGTTCCTGGAGAAGTGGAGGGAGAGCAATCATTCATTTCTTACTGAGAGACACAATAAGAGTGCTTTGGAACTTTAGAGTTTATTGTGAATGAGAGTTCTGAATATACTTAAGTTCATGGCAAATCAGGTGAAAGTTTCTCACTTTCCCAATCTTACAAGGTGGGTGACAAAATGCAGGAAGTTGACTCACCTACAAATGTATAAGAAAGTTCTCAAGTGTTAAGTTGATTAGGGTCATTATAATTTCTTAGTCCAGAGTGTTTTTGTCATGTTTTTGGGAGAGGGAGAGGGGGTTCAGTGTACCTGCCTTCTTTTTATCTCTGTTATTACTTTGCCAGAGAAATCTTTTATTAAAGCTGTTTCCTATCTGTCAACCACTGGCAGTGAAGTCTAGATTTCAGAAGTAATTAAGAAAGGCTTATCTTCTGTAGTGGGTTAAATAGAAATATCTAAAGGAATTGCCAGAATCATTTACCCCTGTATATTGCCACTTAACCACCTCGCCAGCATCATAGTAGTGAAACATATTGCAGATGTAAAGTTCTTAATTTTTTTTTTAATTTGCAAGCCTGGATGTACTATTTTGTCAGATCAATTTTATCATTAGTGTTTTCATTTAATGTAATAGAGGAGCTAACTAAGTCATGGATCTTTGATAATTCTGAGACTGTCTGTTCCAGGTAGACCTATAGGCCTAGGGGGTATGCTGTGGATGCTTACCCCCAAGATGTAAACGGGAGGGGTCCCTGCAAGTTTGTATTCTCAGTCCTACCTTCCTCATTCTGGAACAGTCTCTCCCTGAAAGTAAAATTTCTCTTTCCATACTGCTATTCAGAAGTCTGTAATTTTTCAGAGTATTTTCAAAACTAAAGATACAATAAGAGTAATTGGTCACGGGAGGAGGGTTGAATTGTTTTCTGTTGCTTTCTGTTGGGTACTTATTAATTTATATGTGCTTTTTGTTTCATTTATGCCACCTATAACTGCAGGATGATGCAGCATATAAACGAATACTCTCTTAGACTAATATTATTAGCAAAGGGATGGACTTTGGAATTGGGAAAAGATGACTAATCTGTTAGAGGGGATTGAAAAAAGATTATGGAGTCCTGAGAAAGATGGAAGTGTCTGAAAGAAACCCAGGGTAAATTCATACAGAGCTTTGTTTTTAAAAATTCCATCTTATTAAAATAATATTTTTATAAATTTCTGTCAATTAGCCACTTAATATTAATTTTCTTTTTCTATTTTTAATAAAGCTATAATGCTCTTGATCAATATATTCAGTTTCCCAATTACTTAATATTTTGTTATAATAGTAATCCATATTTTGAGAGAGATATATAATGAATGACTTTGTCCAAAATAACCATAAATTGTAAAATACATAATTTTATTACATTTACACCTGACTGGGTTAATAGTAATATTAAAGCTGTAGTAATGTGATTTATCAATCTTTTAGAACATTATGAGGAAAATCAGTCAGGTCTAGCTAATTTATTACTTTTATCTTTTTTGCTTAATTGGCATCATTTCTAATATGGGAACTTTAAATTTATTAGATTCGAATTGTTAGATTCCATTCATACATACAAAAAGGGTTTGAACATAATAGATCACATTATGATGTAAAGTCACGGATGAAAAACAAAAAAAAAGTATTCTAAATTTTAATCATTAGCATAAATAAGGAAAAATAGGGAAGGTTTTCTATTCTGTGAATATGTGCATCCTTTTTAAAATATATTGTATTTTTTAAAAGAATGCACATCTTCACAGAATAGAAAACCTTCACTATTTTTTCCTTATTTATGCCTATGATTAAAATTTAGTACTTTTATTTGTTTTTTTTCATCTGTGATTTTATATCATAATGTAATCTACTATTATGTTTAAACCCCTTTTGTTAGGGGAAAAATAATCCTTTCTAATTTATAGCTGCTTTGTGATTAGTAGGTTTTCAGAAGCACAGTTTTACCCATAATTGTTATCTTCTGATTCTGCAAATTAAGCTAGAAAGGTTTACTATTATTTTGTTTTTTAATTAGTTCCTTTTTCCAAAACTATTCCATTTCAAAATGTATAAAATGCAAAACAAAGAAAATAGAATTTTTTATTGGCCAAGAGTGATTGAATACATAAGGAATTTGTTTCCGGTGCATAAGCTCTCAGTGTATATAAAAGCAACAAGTGATAAAGAACTGAAAAGAAAAAAGATGGAGTAGGAGAAATGAAAAACTGGGGAGTGCAGAAAAAAGGGGAAACAGCTATAGAAAAAAGTAACTACCAATTTTCTTTGATGCAGACCAATGTCTTAAAATCAATGATCCTTTGAACTAGAATAAACCATAAAAACAGTACTTCTTCTATCATCAGAAACATGTCTAATCATTATAGCCAAAGTTAAAATTTCATTTCTTTCAGTTTCAAGTAAAAAAAATCCAGTAGTGGTTTCCAAGTAGAGCTGAAGCTAGATAAAGTCTCTTTTCTTCCATCAAAGCAGTCAATTTTACTATTGAGCCGACTCTATTAATTTCATATCCATTCGTCCATTGTGGGTACTGTATATGTGAGTCCTTCCAACTCTGCACACACAGAAGCCTTAATATAAGGCTTTATCATATAAAATATAAGGCTTTATCATATAAAAGAACAAAGTTTCATTTTTTTAATCTATTTGTCCATCAAATCTAAAAGAAAAGCCTTTGACTTTAGTTTACATTCAGTTTAAGAATTTGCTGTATTAAAATAGATATCTGATTCCAATAAGATTTCAATAGATTTCTTATAACCTCTTATACACAGAGGTTACAAAAAGTTATAAATTTAATATAAATTTCAATCATTTACTCTCCCTTTGATCAAGCATTAATCTATAATTTGTGTTTCTTGTTTCATACAATCTTTTAACATGTTTATCTTCCATATTCATTTTCAGCAGTAATTTATAACCTCTTGACAATCACATGTTCAATATTACTATTTAAATCCAACTCAAAATCAGTTTTCTCGTTGGTAAAAGCAAAATTCTTATCCAGGTAAACTTTTTTATTAACTGAGCATAGACAAGTATGATATGACAAAGTTAAAATAATATAGATGATCAAAATAATTTTGTTAGGCATGCCATTTGTTTGGAATAGATATAAGTTAAGATTGACTTCCAAAATTTCTTAATGGTTGTCACCGCAAATGACATTTGTTTACAAGAGAAATGATAATCATACACACTTGGTTGATGTGTGCTGATTTATTGCCATTCTCTGAAGGAGAACTAAATTAAAAATTGGAGAAGAATCGGAAAGGGAAAATCAAAATTTCTCTCAAATAATTTTAACAGTATTCCAGTTTGGGGCTATATAACGTCTGCTGCATTGTGTAACTGCAGTCATTCTTAAGATTTTCCATAATTTTCCATAATTCTCATCAATTAATTACAGTTTATTTTCAATTTGCAACCATATTTGAGCCTGGAACTAAGGTCGGAAGTTGTGATAGTTGTTAAGTAAGTCACCATGTGACCATGCTCAGTTTTATGATCTTTTTTGTGTGTGTCAATTGCTAAGCAAACATGGATGTCATTAAACATGGAAACTGAAAGTAAATGCTAGAAACCAGCCAAAAATGCTTAAACTCTTGGTTATTTGGCCACAGAATGCTGCAAATAGCCATAAATGCAAGCCAATTGCTAAGTGCCCAAAACACAATCATCAAAACTCAAAACCAGGTCATAAGTACCGTTTGGGAGCACAAGTTTTATTAATTTTCCAGTTTTACAAAAATCCAAATATTAAGGAAGCAGCGTGGTGATTTGGTAATCAATAGTCCAATAACAATATCTTTCGTACATATCTCAGGTTGGATCATCAAAAATTCGCTCTCTATTTCCCTTCATTATTATATCACATTCAAATTAATACATTGCTAATTATAATTCGATCAGTTAAGACATTTATCAATATATTTTAACTTATACATATCCATATCCTATTTCAAATTTTTACCTAATTTCAATTACAGTGTTCCAATTTAGCTTAATATCCATAGTATTTAGATTTTGGGTAACCCAAATTTCCCTTATTTCATTACAAAATAGTTGTCATATCTAAAATACACATAATGTTTACTTAATAGATTCTTACTTTATTTCACAAATATATTCTATTTCTCATCCTAGTACCTCATCACTTGCTAATAAACTATTGAAAAGCTAAGTCCTAAATATTAAATCAATTAACATCTTTAAAGTAAGATTTTAGGCTCTTCCATTATAAGACAAAAAATCCCATTTTTTAAATCTGACTCTAGCTTTCTTTTTGTGCCAAGCAGGCTTCCATATCAGTACCTTTAAATCCTCAGGTGGATCTCCCTTCATTCCCATACATTTTATTTGAATCAAGGGAGATATCCAGTTACCAATTTTTCAAAGGAACTGGCCCCTTTGTAATCATTGAATTATTGGCCTAATAGTTCAAATCTCCATGTCTGGTTTAGTATATTTGTCATCAGTTCAGTCTGGTCTTCTTCTTCTGGTTTCATCTGGCTTAAGTAAGAAGTCATGTCCAATGTTGTGATTGTTGTTTGGTTGTCTAGGTTGTCTAGGTTCTCAATATGCTGTACTTGTTGATCTTCAGCATCCTCCATCTTAGTGTTGCTTTCTTCAGTTTCTGTTGCTTTTTGAATTGCAGATTTTTTAGTTGAAATCAAGGTTTGACTATCTAAGTTCTCAGTAGATTGTAATTGGTGCTCTTCTGTTGCTTTTGGGATTGTAGGTTCATCAGTTAATATCTGGGCTTCATTTTGTAAATTTAGGATGGCATCTTTGTCTTTCAATCTAGAATTTCATTAGCTCAGTGGCTTCAAGGATTTTTTCAAGTATAAGTTTATAGTCAAGTTGTGCGTAGTGTTCCTCCATTTTTATGGTGTTTACAGATAGTCCTTTAGTGGAGGCTGTTTTTGATAAAAGTCAGTGAATGTCACCTCCACTATTCCTAAAAGTTGTTTTTACCACCCAGCTGTTTCAAATTCTTGTCTTTTTTAGATCGTACCAAGGACAAATCTGGGCTGTAGGCAAGTCTCACAGTCAAAAAGAAAAAAAAAATCACTTCTTATACCAGGTTTCCCCACAAGATGTCCCCTATAGCATGTGAAGTCTTTTTCCAAACTCAAATTAGGCTTTTATCCAGTTTTTTTTAAAAAAATCCAACTTAACAAATGGATAAGGTAATAGGTCCTCGTAGAAATAGGAACTTTTTGGGACCCTAAATATCCAAAAAGTGCAAGTCCAGTTATTTAGTTTTTTAGTTTAGTTGTTCTTTTCTTTTCTTTTCTTTTCAAAGCTTTATTTTCCCAAAGTAGGCAGACGCTGTCTTGTTAAAGGGGGGGAAGAAATTTCAAGAGGCTTTTACAGGAAGGAGTTGGGATACAAGGAAGGTAAGGTAAGGTCTCATCCAATTCCTCCGCGGTGCTTTCGTTGTGCTTGGTGGTGGTTTTGGCTTTCGGTTGGTATGGCTTAGTGATCGGCCATGTTGATGGCCGATCGTTTCTCCGTCAGTCCAAAGGAGCTGCCTCGGATCAAATGGAAGGGCTGCCGTGCTTCCACGATCTGTCGAGGGTCCTCCTCGCAGTCGTCACCCCTCCAGGGTGACTTTTCAGGGTCGCCCGACAAAGGAAAACCAGACGGCAGAGACAGCGGTCCCCCCGCATGTCCGCTGACGCCGCGATCGCAAACCGGAAGCCAGGGGTCTGTCATAACTTTGACCAGTTGTTGAGCAAGGACTATCTGTATTAGGTATTCTTCAGTCTGTATTGTACTCTGTCAATGCCATATTACTTGTCAAGTAATAAAAGCTGATAACATTTCAGCTTCTGGTGACTTTATAGATGTGTATATATAATATATAATATATTGATAATTATATAAAAGTGCTTTGCCATTACTTTTTCTGGATTTTTTAAAATCTTTATAGTTTAACATATTTAATGGAGCATAAGGGGCATTTAATAAATAATACCACTTGGATGAAGGGCAAGGAGGTAATCTGGGGGAAAAAATTAACAGATTCTGATGGTCATCATTTAGAACAAAAAGTATATTTATCCTTTTTTTTCTTTATTTATATTTAGCAAGTGAGACTGGCAGTGATTTCCACCCAATGTTCTTCACACATGACAGATCATTTGAAGAGTTCTTCTGTATTTGCATTCAGTTGTTGAACAAGACATGGAAGGAAATGAGAGCAACTTCTGAAGACTTCAACAAGGCAAGCTTTTGGGGAATATATAATTCTGATCATTACCATCACTTTCTCAATTTAAGTAATTGATATATAAACAATTCCTGACTTATTTCATTAGGAATAGAAATGTTTGATTAGGAAAGTTTATTTCCTAAATTTATCTTTAATTTGAATTTGTATTTAAGTCAGGACTCATGAATCAACTGCTATTGATACAAATAGCAGATGGCATTCTCCTATTTTCTTCTGTTGGGATTAAATGACTGAGACCTGCTTGTGACTTTTTCCTATGTACTATTACGTTTTCTTTTTTCTTCTATTTACAATTATCCCCAAATGATAATAACCCCAGAAGCTCACAAGTCTGTAACAGGCCATGAGTGTTGGAAAGAAGTGTATATCTGCAGATCTAAGAAGCTGATTTATACTATTTTCATATGACTGTTTTACTTCTAGACCAATAATTACATGATCATTTAATTTCTTTAGTAGAAGAAATGCTATTTTCTGAATAGACATAATCATATGCTCAAAGCAAATAAATCATCATGCCCTATTTACAAATCAGTAGAACATATTGTTTGGTATGCCATACCATTTGAATAATGTGGAATGCTCCAAAGCCATCTCTGGTCAGTATATTACAAGAAGCACATATTTTTCCTTCAGTTGTAGAAGAAATTGGAATCAAAGCCATTGCCTCACTATTTCCTAATTTAATATTGACTATTTAAGAATGTCATTGTCATTATAATGTAAATCTAAACACAGATTATGTGTTACCATCTTCCTAGAAAATATATTGTTTAAAACTTAAAGAAAAGCATTACATTCAAATTAGCCACATTTATGAAAAATACCTTCAAATTTTCAGCAGGCTAAGTGATAGTCTGTCTTGAGTTGCCATTGAAAGTTCAATTATTAATTGTGGTCAGTCATATTCTCTTTAAGCAGTTGGCATCATAGTGATCCATATTCATATTCAAGCTAAATTAACAGTACATGGCATATGGGGTTTTTTGCTACATCAATTCTTGTTGATGTAAATGTCAGTAAGTTTATAACACCAGAATTTCATTTTCCAAATCACAATATATGCCTGAAATTTCCCAAATCATAGCTCTTATTATAGTTGAATAAAAGGAAGAGAGAAGAAAAAACATTCCAGAGCTTTTGTTTTAAGTGAAACAAGATTATCACAATGAATGGTGCTGTTGTCAGTGACGTTTGATACATTTATTAGACAAAAAAATCTACCATTTTTGTTTCTTCACTTGAAGTAGCTGTAATCTAAATACTATAGGAACCTCAACAAGAAAAAAACAAAATATTCCAGGTTTATTTCTATTTTATTCAAACTTTTCTTTGTGCTTTGTCTTTCTCCGTTCTCTTGCATAGATATAAGTGATTGGTACTGAAATGAAGTTATTTTGTGGAATCATATATGTAGTTGCAAAGGTTCTAAGGGCTGCAAGGTCCACCTATATATGCCCAAGGTCAAAAAAGTCCATCCACAGATTTCTAGCATCTGGTTTCCATTCCCAAACTAATATCAGCTTTCTCATATATTTTCATGTATTCTAGTTTTCATGAAGTGTATGGTGTGATATCCCTGTATATATATATTTGCACAAAGTGCATATTATAGCCTGTAATATGATAGTTATAAAGAATTTGCTTTGTCTGCAAACATGGAAAATGGATAATATTTGGAAAACAAATATTGTACCAGATTAATTACAAATAATGTTATTTTGGTATGATGTGGAAGGTAAGGAAAGGAAGAGTATAGTTTGGGCACAACATAATACTAATAAATCCTTCTAAATAATTAATGTATCTTTAATTTTTGTTTGTTTTTCTTTTTTGATGAATGAATGTTGAAGTGCCTGATTAAAAGCAATAAAACTGCATTAGAATAAAAATTATGTCAAGGCACAATCCTATATTAAAACAAAAAGTAACCATTTTTTGTAATCAATTGCAGTTTATTGATTCAGTTACCTGAGAAAGGATAAGGCTTTAATAATTAAAAAGGCAGATTGTGTGGCTCCTATAATCCCTCTGGCAATTCTTCCACAAATTCTAATTTTATTGAATGTTAACTAGATCTCTAAGAATGTCAGAAACTATAGCAGGCTAACAAATATTCCACAGATATTCTTTATAGTGAAATTTGTGTAGAAATGGCCATGTCACGTATAAAAATATACTTTTAAAAATATCTCTTACCTCCAGACACCACTGACCAAGGTGAAACAGAAAAAAATATGGAAAAGAGTCCTGGATTATCTCCATCACAGTTACATACTGGGATGGTTGAATTATCTGAGCCAATAAGTTAATATTTACTACATGATAAGTTAATATTTACTACATTTTAGAAGTTGTGGCAGTATATACAAGGATATAATATTAGAATGGGTAAAATGTGGATATTATCAAAACTAATATGGTAAAATATTTCCTTGTCATAGCAACTGCTTGGAATCAGGAGTAGAATCAAATTGATTCTTTGAACAGCTTCTCTGCGTGCATGACTTTTGAGAAATGTGTAATTCTCAGGTATAGCTGTTAAATCACACAACAGTATTCTTCAGTAAGCAATCTCTTATATTTGAGTTGAGTTTCAGCTGGTCCAATGTATAAAATAATATGACAAAATCATAATCAAATTAAAAGGGAAAATTTTGAGTGATGATGTCATTTTTCTTGCAAAATTTAATCTATGGATTCCTTGATACTGATTTCCAGTGATTGCCTGACAGCCTGAGGACTATAATCCATCACTTTAGAATCCTTTAGCATTACTAAATTAAATTATTATTATTATTATTACTATCAGGAAGCTAAAACAGAAATTGTCTAATATCATCTTCTAGAATAGAAGCACAAATCACAGAACAACTTCAGATGTTCCCAATTTTTTGCTTTATTTTTTAAAAAGTATGATTTTCTGAATTATATCAAGTATTGTAAAAGATCAAGGAAAACTAGTATTGCCAGAATCTTCCTATCTTTCTATAAAAGATTATCCATTACTAAAGCAGCTTTGTTTCTGGTCTAGAATCTATTTTGATTTTATTTCATACTGAAATAAATGTGTGAAGCTGCTAGTTGGTGGAATACAACAGAGACATTAAAATGTGCCTCTCTAAAATCTAGCATTGAGTGCCTGTTTGATGCAGTGGTTAAGGCATCAGACTAGAAACCAGGAAGACCATAGGTTCTAGTGCACTAAACCAGCTGGGGGACTTTGGGCCAGTCACTTTCCCTCAGCCCTAGGAAAGAGGCAATGGCAAGCCATTTCTGAAAAACCTTTTCAAGAAACTGCAGGGATTTGACAAAGCGATTTCCAAGAATTAGACACAATTGAATGGAGAAAAAAAAGATCTACCAAATATTTCCTGCTATTAGTTGATAGACTTTTGATTTAATGTTTGGGTTATATGGGCTATTTAAAAAGCTAGAAGAGGCAACTTTGCAGTAAGAAAACCTTTCCTTGAACGTTGTATTAGATTTTGTTACCACTAAAGTTTATTTAGCTTAATTATTCTGTATATGTTGCAAAGATTAGCAGGTATGGAGGTAATTTTAATAACTTTGTTTTTCTTTTTAGTTCCATCAATATTCAGATAATTTCTTCTGAAAAATATAAGGAGCAAGCAGGGTGAGATGTTATATAGTTGACTTTCTCTTTAAATATTTAACTGAGTTTTTAAAGCAAAGTGAGCTAAGAAGAATAATATGGTGGATTGTTACCAAAATGTCAATCATAGCAATATCCAACAGCAGATTGCAACTCTATTCATGGGGATGGTTGACATTCGGGAGCACCCAGAAGATCAGTTACTAGGAAACTTGTTAGATAAATGAAAATGCTAAATAGATGCAAAAGCTTTAGGAAATGCACACCAGAAAGTAGAAAGAACTGGACCTAGTATGTGGGCTGAATCTGAAATAGATTTGTTGGAAAAGGAAGTTCAGAGAGTGCATTTCAACAGCTGCTTCTTCCTACTAGAAAGAACAATGTCAATAGTTATCATCTTCTCAAGATAGACAAAAGTTGGCAATAAAAAAAGAATGAGGGTGAGAGAGTGGCATATCATATCCTTTTTACTCTTTAACATTTAGCTTTAATGGAAGCACGTACAACCTCTTACCTTGTTCCTCCAGACTATGATGTTTCAAACAATTTGTGCAATATCTTATTATTTCATCTTTAGAGGTATCATTGCTTAGATAACTTAAACTTCTCTCAAAAGAGAGAAGGACATATTTCAAGAACTAAGATATACATACTATAAATCAGTGGTAGAGACCAACTTCCCTCAACCTACCACATTTCCCATGCTCCTATTCAATTCATTATTCAGGCCTTCACAATTTATTTGACTATTTTGCCTCTCTACATAACCTGTTGCTACTTCATAACCTTAAAGTAGCCTTCTCTAATGATGCCCTCCAGATATAACTGGATGGTGCCAGGATGCAAAAGGTTGCTTTACAGCAATAATAATCTGGAGGCATGATAATATGAACCATGAATAGGAGCACTTCCTTTGGAAGTGTGAATTCACAGTAACAATTTACTACATATGCTAGCTGTCTTCTTATTGTTTAATCATTGCATGCAAATATTATGTGTGTCATCACTCATATAAACGAGGGGAGTTATAAATTGAATGGAACCCCACATTTTGTAGAAATATAGTAAAATTGTTTAAATTATTTTTTTGGGGTAGGAGTAGACATTTCAGAATACTTGGATGAGATTGAGTATGTTTATTGGCCACAGAATACAAAATAACTGTTACAAGAAAAGGCAAAAAGTTGGCAGATGGTGGATGAAAATGTCATTCTATGGAGAATAGCATGATTAACCAAGTAGACAGGAGCAATGCATACAGTAATATTCTGTTTTAGGTCCCATTTCAATATTTCTGTGATTGATAATGTAAGTGTACATTTGGAGGAATACTTTACAAACCTTTTAAAATAAACTGTTTTGCTTCTTTGTTTGTTTATTTGTTTGTTTGTTTGTTAAGCTTATATGCCATCCATCTTGTGTAGAAGTAATTCTAGTAACAAGATAAAACATTAAAATAATAAAGGTTAATACTAAAATTGACTTAAGAATAACAAAATAGCAAATAAGAGAGCAAGATGCACATGGGGAGAAAGTGGGGTCTTATCTCAGTCCAATTAGCATAGCCAGGACTTCACACCCTTTCAGAAGAACAAAAGGTGGGTCAGGATCTCATCTGGGGGGCGGTATAAGGTGGGAGCCACAGCAGAAAAAGTTCTTCTCTTGGATTCCGCCAGCCGCAATTCCTTGATTTACAGGGTCTGTAGCTTGCTCATTCTGCTGGCACACGTGTGATGAGTCAATCCTATTTGGGTAAGACTATTCTTCAGATAATCTGGACTCACCCTTGCCAGGAATGGCTTTAAAGTAGGAACCAACACTAAAAAATAGATATAGACTTCAATGGATAGTTAGGACTGCAGAAAAAAATAATTGCAGCTAGACTGCCTTCCATTGAGGATCTTTATACTGCTCTGGTGAGAAAGAGGGCTGAAAAAATATCTACAGCCCCTCACATCCTGGACATAAACTGTGTCAACTCCTCCCCTCAGTATGCATGCCAAAACAACTAGACACAAAGACAGTTTTTCCCCCCATGCCATCACTCTGCCAAACACCTAATTCCCACAGCACTGTCTTATGCCTAAGGATATCTAACCATGTAGTAGGGCTGTATTACTATTATCCTTCTCATCTTTCTATTACCTGATCCTACTGGTATCTTATGACTATTACTTTGTTGGTTGTATCTTATGATTTATGGTTGAATCTATTATTTATAATTTATCACTTGTTTGTATATATACTGAGAGCTGATGCACCGGAGACAAATTCCTTTTGTGTGTGTCCAATCACACCTGGTCAATAAAGCATATAGTAGAAAGTGGAGGGGGCGAATGATAACAATTGATGGAAAATTAAAGTTGTCCTCCATGAAACATATAGTGCTATTAAGGGACCAAATATCATAAACTCTTTGAGTTATTAAAAATGAAGTCTACACAAAAGTCTTTATAGAAAAGAAGGAAAATATTGTTCAGAGATAGAAATAATCAAAGATTCATGTAAGATACAGATAAAGAACAAATACATGTGGAACTTTATGGTTTTTTTAAAAAAATTAGGTATTTTTGCTGATTGTCAAATGCTTAGCACAGTGGTGGCGAACCTATGGCACGGGTGCCAGAGGCGGCACTCAGAGCCCTCTCTGTGGGCACGCGCGCCGTCGCCCCAGTCCTAGGCCTTCAGCTGGGTTTTATAAAACCTTTTTGCTTTAGGCCTTTGCCGCCATGTGCAAAAAAAAAAAAAAAAAGGTTCAATCAATCAGTCAATTTCAACTTCTCGCGGGGAAAAAAAGATCTTGCGAAGTTGGAATTGATTGATTGAACTTTTTAGTCCCACCCAGTCTGCCGTTACCACCGCAGCCACGCCCAGCCAATGGGCCATGCCCAGCCAATGGGCCACACCCACCCGGCACCCGACGCTGCATAAGTGGGTTTTGGGTTGCAGTTTGGGCACTCGGTCTCTAAAAGGTTCGCCATCACTGGCTTAGCATATACATAGCAAAAGAACACTACAAACCCACTTTTTGAATTCTAGGACTGTAATTATTCTCAATATTATGCTAAAATATTGTTTATTTGCTTATTGAATAAAGAACAATCACTGGCTGCAAACAATATTCTGTGCCAAAATCAAACAAAACATCATGTGACTTAGCACTGAATATGAACAAATGTAGTTTTTCATCATTTTCATTACTTTAAGTGGTGTTCCCCATGCTAGCACATTCAAGGTATATTTGGAATGTAAAATAGTGAATTTTCAGACAGTTGTTGACTCAAGATACTTAGAACAGTGGTTCTCAACCTTTTTAATGCCGCGACCCCAACCGGTCGTAAGTTGAGGACTAAACCGGTCGTAGGTTGAGGACTAAACCGGTCGTAAGTTGAGGACTACCCAACCGGTCGTAGGTTGAGGACTTTCCCTGCCCAGGAGCGCCGCGCATGCGTGGTTCCGCCCCCTGCGCCGGCCAAGGCGTAGCTGGCAAGCGGCAGAGACGGAGCAGGCCGACCACCAGCTGGCCCAGCCCAAGGGAGGTAAGGCACCCGCCGGAAAAGGGGAAAAAATGGCGGATAAAAAAAATGGCGGACAAAAAAAAATGGCGGACAGCCTTGCTTGGCGACCCCCGTGAAATGGTCGATCGACCCCAAATGGGGTCCCGACCCACAGGTTGAGAACCACTGACTTAGAAGGAAACAAAGTAAGTACAGACTTAAAACAAGCACCTAAATCATTTTCCTTTCACAGGATGGAGACATATTCAACAATCTCTGTCCCTACATTATTATCAGTGGCGAGATTTTTTTGTACAGCATTATTTATCCCCGCCCTTCTCCTATGAGGAGAAGGGCGGGGTACAAATTAAATTATTATTATTATTATTATTAATTATTATTATTACAAACTTGCAAGATAGTTAAATACAGTTATATTAAGTGTAATTCTTCCATTGGTTTTAAATGGCCATTCACTGAAATAAATGAGAACTGTGTTAACAGGATTACAGTTAGGAGGCATAATTGTGTGAGAACAATGTAAAAAATAGTAGCAGTTTCTTATCTTCAATTTTTTATATACATTGTACCAGGAATGGATTCTTGTATAAGACCCAAATATTTAAAAGGTAAACATGCAACTTCCCCAGAAACTATTCCAGTGATGAAACACATTGCTAGGAAGATTTAACTCTATTTGCAAACATTTTCTTCAAATGATACATTCCCATCAAAGGGCATCCCTACAGTGCCAAATACCTAGTAAATAGAAGTTGATAAATGTAAACCTTATGGCACACTATGCATACTATCTATGAAGGTACAGTATTAAATAGAAGATTGCAGCAAGTGTTTCAATACTCGGTTATTTAATGAGAAGTAGTCACTTACTTAAATCCATATTGGACTTACTTTGGTAGCATTCCTTGGTTAATATAGTGTTCTCATTCACATGATTGTCACACTCCAGGTGGGCATTTGTTTATAGTTAACTAGCTAGCTAGCCAAATAAATAAACATATAAATACATTGCTTGCTTGCTTGCTTGCTTGCTTGCTTGCTTGCTTGCTTGCTTATCTATCTATCTATCTATCTATCTATCTATCTATCTATCTATCTATCTATCTATCTATCTATCTATCTATCTATCTATCTATCTATCTATCTATCATCCAAACAATAAAACCCAGCCAGTTTTCTTGTGTAAGGGAGGGCTAGAACTCACAGTCTGCTGATTTCTAGGTATAACCACCAAGATAGCTGGCAATGTAGTATTAATCACGATGTGGCAAAGCTTACTGCCCTGAGGATTTTGTCAGCTTCCTTGCGAATAAACAGCTCAAACTCTTCCCAGATAACCAAGCTTAGATGTGCCCTCATAACTTCCAAAGGATTTGCCCTGCCAGCATTTAATTCCAATTGAAACCAAACAACTTCATCCAGCAGTTGCCAAAAATATTCCTCACAGCAGCCTGCAAGGGCTTCCCTGTCCCTCCTTGCTCAGAAGGAACCTGGTTACCCTAAATAAAGTTGCCAGTTGGCTAATTGTAGATGTTATCACAGCCAAGAAATAATCATCACCACAAGATAAATTCTAATAAAGGCTCTTGTCTATGTTCAATCAGCTCCACTCTTCATCTTACTCTAGCAGTACTGTATGTCTATGGTGTGAAACTGAAATAGAAATGGGGGCCATTTCACTATATATAAGGATCTCTGCAGGCTGCATATTGACTTAAAAAGCCACATATGTTTGTTTATTTATTCATCAACACATTAAAATAAGATAGGAACTCGATGCAGCTAATATACATAAAAGAAACAAAAAAGTATAAAAGAAACATTACATATTTATCCATTTAAAATGCTTATGGTCGCTCATCCTTGATCATCTCCTGATTGGATTATTGCAACATACTATACATGGGGCTACCCCTGGAAACCATCTGGAAGCTCCATTGGTCCAGAGCGCAACAGTATGGGCAGTTATGGGTATAACTTGCAGTGCCCTCTACAATGCTATTCTGTGAACTGCACTGACTCCCAGGTGGCTTGCAGGTGCAATTCAAAATGCCACTTCTCACTTTTAAAATCCTACAGGGTAAAAGATCAAATTATTTGAGGCACCATCTTTTTCCTGCCTTTAACAAACTTCCACAGAGAAAGCACACTCCACATTTGAGATCTTGTCAAAAGATCCTTATTGCTGCAGTTAAGTTGAACTTGTGCAGGAGTGCTTGTGAGTCATGAGCTTGGAGTTTTATGATAGTAAAATAAATGTATATAAACATAAAATAAATTTATTATTTAGATTTAAAACATATCTACATTTTATTTTACTTTTATGATAGTAAAATAAATGTATATAAACATAAAATAAATTTATTATTTAGTTTTAAAATATATCTAAGTTTAATTTTACTTGTTAAATATTTCCCAATTGAATTTTAATTTAGTTCCGGATGCAGTCAGGAGTGTTGTGGTCTCATATATAACCATGTGTTTGACACCTCAGTTCTAGACATCCCTTGTATTGCTTCATATCCTGTGGAACCTCAGTAAATTAAGGAGCCTCTCTGGCTCCATACACTTACAACATCCACATCTTCATAATCTATCCCAAGATCCCAGTTGCATTATTCCAAACCACAGCCAGGGCCTTGACTGCACCATGCCTCACAGGCTCTAGAACAGGGGTAGGCAACCTCGGCTCTTTTATGACTCGTGGACTTCAACTCCCAGAATTCCTGAGCCAGCACAGCTGGCTCAGGAATTCTAGGAGTGGAAGTCCACGAGTCATAAAAGAGCCGAGGTTGCCTACCCCTGCTCTAGAAAGACCCCAGGCTCCTTCTGAAACCCAGTTGAGTCCATCAGTCTCTGGGACTGGCCAATTAAATAAGAGCCAGTTTCCTGCAGTGGGGACTAGCCCACTCCAGAGCAAGAGGGCATAATTTGATCATCTTCCAAACCCAGATCATGTATACAAGCAGCATGCTAAAATGTGCCAATTCTGTGTTGTTCACCTTCTGCTACTCAATATTTTCAGAGTGTCTTAAAAAGTCTATAATTTTAAATTATACATATTAACTGTGACTTCAAGACCTCTGGTTTAACTCCTTATAGATTTTAACAGTTACTTAATAATTACCTTCTATGAGAAAACAGACTATATATACCTAGTCCTGTCCCAACACATTACTACAATTAGTCCCTGCTTAACAACCAGTCACTTCGTAACTGCTCAAAGTTACAAGAAACCTGCCCAAAACTATTAATGACTCAATTTTGAAGTTACAGTGGCTGCAAACACGCACCTCTCCCCATGGTTGTATGACACTATTTAAGGTACTTGACAACCAGCTTGCATTTATCGCACACAATCACAATTTTTAATATTTTTTGTGTCGGTTTCTGGCCTTTACTTCTGATTTCTTGAGAAAAAAAGCCCTGCCCTTTTGAATGTTAAGGATTCATTTAACAACCACTGCATTTGCTTAATGATCGCTTCAAAAAAAGTCATAACATTGGGTATGGTTAGGTGATGACCCATTTAATGATCACCATGATTTAATGACCATAATTCCAATGCACAACTACCTGTAATGTCATCAAGAATAATACCTGCCTTTTTGTCTAGTTTTTTTCCACACATGCAGCAATTAAACCACCTGTTTCTACATTTATTCCATTATTTTTTCCCCTCATTTTAGAGGCTAACCTCTGGGTATAAATTGAATTTACTAGAAGCAATTAAATTAGTTCCCTGTGGGTTTATGTGCAATTTACCACAGTTATTTTGCAGGAACATATTAATGAATAATTATATTAATAATTATTAGTAGTAAATTATTTATGTATAAACTTGTGTTTTAGTTATTTCCTTATCCTTTCAAAGAAAAGCATAATTAATTTTTGGCATGTACTGAAACATACAGTTTCCTTTATTTAGAATATAAAATGATAAATGTGCTGTAACTATCTTTTAGATCTTGAAAGAAATTCACATAAAATCTGGAATAAAATTCTTTGGTTATACATATCCATAGTATGTAGATACTCTGTTTTGCCTAATTGTTCTACTTTAGCCTCAGTGCTTAGTTTTCTGTTAGAGAGGAATCATGGCAAATTCACTATAAAGAAATGAAAATATCTAATGTCTGAAGGAGATGATACTCTAAATTATAAATATATGATTTATAAAAACTTTGTAATTCATTTTGGTAATTATGCTGTGATCCTTATACCTTTTTAACTATTCTAATGCATTTCTCTTTATTGTCATAAAGATATGCAGTTTTTGATTATACTTACATTCCTGAGCATGTATTTAATGAATAGAATGACTGAATATTTGAAGGTACATTCATTCATTCTCTCTGTGTTTTGCAGACATACACACATATGCTCATGGTTGCATACATTTCCCATATTTCATGTTTTAGATGTCATTGCATGTAGATAAACTCCCAATGAGATAAGCATTTGGAAGGAGTAGAAGAGAGATGAGATTGCATTTGCTTATGAGCCTGGCAGCAGATGTTCTACACAAATCCAGCTCCCTGCATCCAGTCAGTTTCCATGGTGATAGAATCAGTAATTGTTGAGCTCAGGCGCTCTCCCTCCTCTTCTCTGTATAAGTGGAAGCTGGGAATGCATCTGAACTCTCCCATGACAATTTCTCAGCCCTAAAAATATAGAAGAATGGCTAATGTGGGGTGAGGGTATGCGGAAAAAAGAGGCTGTGTAATCACCCCACCCGCTCCGGAAGATCTTGGGATCAAGGCTATCCTCCTAGGAAATATGGCAGCTAAGGATGCTAAATAAATGGGCAAGAGTTTCACTGAGAAAAGGCAGACTCAGTGATTGGCTGCTTTTTGCTAGGTGCTTGCCAATTGGAGAACAACTAGTCTTCAGCACTCTAAACATAAGCAGAGCTACATACTCATTCTTTTTGACTTCAACTATACACCAAAGGTGTGTAAAAAGGCTCTGTTTTCACATGGCTGGCTAAAAACGGATCTCGTTAGAAAGCTATCTTGCCAGAGGCTATCTGCTGTTCAAGATTACTCTGTCTTCTGCAGAAAAGTATTAAGTCATTCCTCTGCTGTGGTACCAAAGAAAAATTGGCTGTTCTGAGTGATGGAGCCACAGAATTTCTGTAAGTAAATACCTATGGATTTTTAACCCTGTTATTTTCAGTTTGGGAAGAAATTAGAGTATCTACCAATTTGATAAACTGTTAAAGGCTTTGATTTTTAAATCTAGGAGACTTTATTTAATTATTATAAGTGCACAAAGGTACAATAAGTTATTAGCTGTTAGCATTGTCTGCTTCAATTTTGGAAGACTACACAGTTGAACAAAATCCTCAGTTTGTTTTAAAATAATTCCATTAGTCCTAATATTTGATACATTTATAAGAATATTTTTTCATTCGAAGCCTTGTAATTATTAGAAGATGGTTTTTTCCCTAGTGGCACTGAGCAAAGTTAATTCAGGTAACAAGCCAAATAAATTATGTTTACTTGGTATTATTATTATTATTATTATTATTATTATTATTATTATTATTATTATTATTATTATTATTAATTTTAAGCACATTGAGTTATCTGTCCATTCTGTTTTATTTAAAAATAGGGTTTTGCATTCCAAAAGAAGTTTTTATATGAATTTATTCCTATGAGGTATAACACTTGTATCTATTTTGGACAAGTGAGCATAGAAATTCAGAATTCTTTCTTTTCTGTGGAAAAGAAACTCCAACTTTATTTGCTCTGCTTAGTCAGCTTACATTGCAGCTCCATGCATGTAAGTTCAATGCTAGTAACTTGTAAATAACTGTTAATAATATTTGCAGTGTATTTCCAGTTTCCTTTTTCCACATCTGTCTGTCTCAGTCTCCCAATGTGTGGCTTCCGTAAGAATTAAAACAGCAATATCATTTGATGAAGTCATTGTTCATTACTTTTTATACAATGATGTCTCATTTTACCCTTCCAAGCACTATAAAGAATTTTTTGAAAATAAAACTGAGAAATAATATGAATTCTGGAAAAGTTCTTTTTTTTAATATTCTAGACACTATATGGCTAGAATCTTTGGGATTATAGCAATCACACTGGATATAGAAAGCTTGCAGATCAATGCTTTCAGTTTAATGTTATAAATTGAGATTTTTAAATTATGAAATTCTATGGAAATAAGTTGATACAATCTATATTTTTAAAATATCTCTGTTGGAGTTTGTGTTACAAACTTCTAATCTTAATGCATTTTTGTCCCAAGAATTTCTCATATGTTTTTGAAGGTATATTATAAGAAAGACTCTGTTCTTGCATGTAAATAATCAAATTAAGTCTTTGATCAAAATGTGATGTCTACAGACCATGAAAGAAAAGTTGTAATAGGACTGTACAATAGCACTGTACATTATGAATATTTCCAATTGGATTCTGGAAAGATCTAATTGAACTTCTGTTCAGATTTTATTTGGCTGTTAGGAGTACTCAGCAATATAGTTGATTGGATCCAGGCTCGTGCTTTGAAGAGACCTTCTGAAATTAATGGGACAAGTATGTCTTAAGTAATTTAAACCCTATCAGTTTCACTGCGTAATTCTCTTCATGATCAAATTTGAATTCAATGTAATGTTGCTAAGTCTATTTGCCCATGCTAATTGTCAGTTATAATATAGAAATCATTATTTCAGAATTTAAGATAATCCAATTCTGGTACAAGGAAAGTAAAATGTTAGTCTTGAAATGAGACATAAATTGGTCAACAAAATAACTTATTCTCCTTTGTCAGTGCTATGTTGTGCTGAAAGTTCTGCCATAGATAACATTCCATGTAGATACAACTCATAGCAAATGCTTTTTCTCATAGAGAAAAAAAATCCAATGAAAAATATTATAGCTAAAAGCAGCTATTTATCTTTTGCTATACTTCAGGGATGCAATTAAAATAGAATATAAATAGGCCAGCTTTAGTTACTGTTAACATTCCAGGACTACTTGCTAGGATTCGTGAGTTTCCTGTAACCTTGTTTGACAGGATTTGTTTACTAGTCTCTATGCATTAATGGCTGAACAGTGAGGGATTGAGAGGGTAGGCTTTTTAATTGCTAAGCTTTGGGTCATGGATTGTGACTTTCTTGTTGGTATATAGCCACAGTAATGGCTGAATTAAAAAGATCAGCCGTGCTGTTAAAGTTCCCTATGAACTCATTTCAGGCTTGAATGTGAATAAGAGGTTTTATTTGCTGTCAGCCCAGGGCTGTTGTGTATTATGCCAGCTTCACAAGGAATTGCTTTCTGCATCATCATCCCCAAGAATCTGAGCAGGCTGATACACTCTTCCAATACTGAAAGTCAGTAAGAAGCTATTGAAATATACACTATAAGCAACATTGAAATGAATTTCATTGAACTGAATTGATATGGAAATCACTTAATTTTATAGACTGACCCCATATTTAACTGTCTGATGATATTTTACAATAGAAATTGGTATGAATGCTAGATTTCCTTCAGAATCTATTTAAGCAATTGCTTTTGTTTTTGTCTTTTCTAGGAGAGGTGCAGCTTAGAGTACAAGATTAGAATGTGTGTGTTTATAGTGTGGATTTCTCTTAGCTTATGATTTAAGTCAATTGAATGTATGCTCTATGCATTCTTTGCCTTAAATAATTTATATTGTTGGTACATGGTTGGTTGGTTGATAGGCTTGGGTGGTAGATGGGTAATTGGATGGTTTGATATGCACTAAGTATATGCAAAGATATGGGTTGGTTTTGTGGCTTGGCAGTCATATCTATTTTCTTTTAAAACTTTTCATACAGTAAATCATAGCATAATCAAATTAATTCAAGCATATTGAGACATTTCAGTTTTGCTCACCTAGTTTTTCAGATAGCATTATAAAAATCTGGGAGAGGAACAGGCTATTGTAATAATGCAGATTCTTTGCATAAGCTCCTATGTATGAATTTAAGCTGTTTCTTATTAAAATGTAACATTACACTATTTTATAACAAAAGCATGTAAGGAAGTTTTACCAATCTTAAATAGTTTTAATGTAGACATTTGTTATAAAAATCGTATAATGTACTCAATTACCCAAATGAAGAACACAACAGGGGGGAAAAGTATGAATCCAAGATATAAATGATAATTTGTATTTGATAATGGTATCAAAAAACGATTCTAGGATACCAAAAATATCACTTTCATTTCATAGATTTATTTTAGATTATTTCTGAGGGACATTTTAACCAGGAATAATTATGCTCTATTCTATTCATTATGTTTTTTCATGATCATCTGTTGTCTGCATGTTTTTATAACTTTGCTTCAATGTTCCTTTATCTGAGGATCTACAAGTTGCATTAAAACAATTTTATAGTGCACAAGTTAATTTGTATTACCCCATGTATAGATTCCTGGAAGCATGGGATATAAGTGGAATACATTGCAGCACAGAACTACTTGAGGGAGACAAGTGAGTCCTATAAAATTTCAATTTGTAGTACAGGGAACTGTAGTACAGTATCTACCATATACTGTAGATGAGGTATGATTCAGGAGTTTAAACCAACATGCAGATGTTTAAAATGGTCTAAATGTCAAATGATTTGGACATTGTCATTCTTTGTCTTTCTTGTAAGATGTTTGTGTTCTTTACCAAAATCTCAGAAGACTTCAAATATTAAAAAATAATATTTATTTTGGAATCCTTCCAGATTTGTCATAAAGTTCATCTCTGTCTGATCCTCAAAAAATTCAACAAAATAATACACTAGTCTGTCCTTGATTGTTCAAGAAATTCAGAAAAAAAATCTTCACGAAGATAACTGTGTATATCAATAGACAAGTATTTGCTCATAATATTTTCATTATGTTTTAATGAGATTACATTACATTATATTAATGAGGTTACAATGATTACATTGACTGGAAAATGGTGAACATCACATACATTGAGTAAAATAGAAATAACTTTAATTTCTTGTTAACATAAAAAAAAATTGCTTGGAAAATTTTCTACATTATTTTTTAAAATATTAACCATTTACCAGATAAATTGCCTCAATCCACTCATTTGATTTCTCCCATGATTCATGCAAGCAAAAACTGATATCGCTAAATGAAGCTGAACTAAGTAAAAAGCAAAGAAGAATCATAAACTTCCAATTAGCTTGACTTTTATTTTTATTCTGATTTTTTTCAGGGTGCTTATTAAGAAAACTTTAGCCCTCTTCTGAAAATTTCTGAACAATAAGAACTGTCAGTTTTGACAGTTTTTACAATCCCACAATTGTTCCTGCATTTTCTGGAAATTCTTCTATGAAGTATATGAAGGAGAATATTTTTTGGTAGTTGCTAAGCATATTCTTTTCAAAAAGAGTTAACTTCTGCTATTTTAAGTAGAATGTCTTTGATTATAGAACTTCAGGAATACAATTTAATATGTTTTTTAATCTTCACAAATACCAATATCAGAAATATCTTAACATCATTAAAACAAGAGTGCAAAGCAACACAAGACTGTTAGGCTGAATAATATCCTTGAACTGTTGGCTAAAATGTAAGCTGAATGTAATGGGAATTTCTGCTTTTTTAATAATAAACCTGGCAATAAATAGTCAGATTTCTATTCAATTCTGATGGATTCTTCTGATCACAGAGTTCTTAGCAGCAGATAGCCTTTTCTGTGAAAAGGCTATCTTTTATATCAAATTCCCTGTAAACATGGTTATTGATTAAACCAAGCTCTCCCTAATTTGCTACATTTTTTCTTATAGTGAATTTATAGAATTGTACAAGTAAATCATGATGCAAAATATATCTTACACTGGAAGTCAGGAGAAAATCAAAAGTATTTGAAGAAAGTTGGCTTGCTTACCTCAGAAATGTAGATATAGTAACTACATAGCAATATGCAAACCTCAGTCCCATAGCAGCTTATGAATTATTTTGGCATATAGGAAATGTAAGTATAGGACTGCAGGAATGAGTATATGATCTTATCCTTAATGTTCTAATCTTCAATTGCCCTGTATATGTATATACAAGTATGCACAAATAGACACAGCCCATGCTCCTACAACTTCATACATTGCTTCTAGAAACTGTAATGGATGAATATATCCAAGTAATTGCAAGGATCTGATAATCTAGGCATTGGGATAAATACTGATGGCTAGAGGACAAGCAAGGTCTTAGCCATATACCCACTAACCCCACAAGTGGGCTGTTCTCAACTTCCCAATGTATCTTCCTCTGATCTTTGTGGAATTGCTTGCCCTCTCCTCTCCTCCAGCTTCACCACCCACTTCCTGGTCCATGAGTACATTCATGCACCCTCACCCGAGACAAGCAAAATGACACCAGGGTCAACAACCATTGCCATGGGACACCAACTATCTACAGTACTTCCATTCACTATCTTCTCTCCATTCACTTCCTACCCCCAACACAGGCACTATCTGAACAAAACACAGGACACATTGGAATTAGACAGATATCTTAGTTTCTAGATGGCAGAAAATAAAAGGGATAAAATGTTAGAAGAAGCTCAGCAGGACAAATGCAGCACCAACAACTTGTCTCAGACAGCAGAGGGCAAAAAACCAATCCATTTACCCAACTTCACTTGTCCTGCCCCAGTTCCCTCCAGGTACATTTCATATCACCTTTCCCAAAACTATTCTGCTGAGATCCAGAGATTCTATCAGGGTATTGCTTTGCCAAGTTTGCTTTATTTACACAAAAGAGGAAAAATTCAAGTTTCATCTTCTCATAGCCACAAGTACCCAAGGATCAGGCCTGGGATCATCTAAATAGCTAACAAAACTAAAGAAGATTACCAGTGAAACTGTTTCTGTGGCCTGGCTGCTTAATATTCAGCTTCAGAATCTACATTCTCACACTGTGTTTTATATTTGGCTCCCATTTAAACTATTATCTATTTAACATAATATTTAGACTTTCTTGAAAAAATAATAGCAAAGAAAAATATGGACTGGCTGAAAAAGTAGATATATGGTCTCAAAAGTTGCATGCAACAATGAAAGAATAGATGTTTCCATCTGAAATGACAGACCTCCAGAACAAGATCAGCTTTGAAGGAAACCAGATAGGCTTGACTCAAAAACTTATAGAATGAGACCTAAGGCCAACTTACTCTACCTAGTTATTTACTACACAATAAAACTCTGGGTAGAGAGTAATTTGATGAAGTAGTTAAGGCATGAGGCTAGAAGAAAGGAGACTGTGAATCGTAGTCCCCCTTTAGCCATGAAAGCCATGTGGATGACTTTAGGTCAGTCATTCCCTCAGTTCCAGGAAACAGGCAATGGTAAATCACTTCTGAAATATTGCCAGGAAAATTGCAGGGATTTGCAACACCAAGAATGGACACTGTTGAACGCATTAAAAAAATTCTGGGTGGGTTAGTATTTTCTGTGCTTTGAGAAATTTTATTCACAAACCTGGAGGAGATAACGTTCTTTTTCTCCTTCACAATTAAGCACCATTTTGGGGGGAAATTTAAAAGAGGAAGAGGTTCCAGTGAGCTCTTCCTTCATTATTTAATTGAAGGGTAGGGACGGAATTCATTTCTGATCAGAAATTTGACTGAGTGGTCTTCATAAATTTATCTTACTAGAAGGAATTACTCTAAAGTTTAGTTTTGGATGATTTCTGAGTAACAAACTCTGCATGCTTACATCGCTAGAGATACCAGTTACAACTTTCCAAAAGCCATTGATAGAAAACCAATTCCTGTGGCTACTAGTATGATTTTATTTACCTGTGTGTGGTATTAATCTGCCAAGCATCTTATCAGAAACTATTCTTAGCTAGAGATCACTGAGAGGTTGGCCTTTTTAATATTTAAGAGAGTGAAAAAACAACTCTGATTAAATACTGAATGCATTTTCCTCTGAGATGAGAAGATGATTCCTACACATCTGGGATTAAACACTGCAGAATTCCATTTGAAGACATTATTATTATTTCTGGGGAGGCTTCATATGCATCGGTTTTGTTTCTGGAATCAGCTTTCAGGATTTAAATGAGTGAAGATGGAGTTGATTGACAAATTTATACATTTGTATGCATTAGAAGATATAAGTAATAAGAGGAGAAAAACAAAAATCCCTCAACAGTGGAGCTTATTAAGGGATCATAGTATCTCAGAGTTCTTCTGCTAGTGTTTTTTGACTATTTGATCAGCTGAATGATGCTACCCAGGTTTTGGGGAGAATGATTTGTAACTGAGAGCTTATGACTACAATCTATGCAAATTAGTAATAAATGATCTGAAAGAATTAAACATTAATATATACGAGGCAGACAGATTGATTGCTCCTCCTAACACTGAAGGTAATATCCACAATAGCTTCTGCAATATATGACTGCATATTAAAAAGTAGAGATATCACCTTTCCAACAAAGGTCTCTATGGTCAAAGCTGTAGTTTTCCCAGTAGTTTTGTATGGCTGTACGAGTTGGACCATAAGGAAGACTGAGCACCAAAGAATTTGATGCTTTCGAATTGTGGTGTTGGAAAAAAGTCTTGAGAGTCTCTTGGACTGCAAAGAGATCATACCAGTCAGTCCTGAAGGAAATCAATCTTGATTGTTTTTTGGAAGGACAGTTACTGAATCAAGCTCAAGTACTTTGGCCAACAAATAGAAAAGAGGACTCACTGGACAAAAAACCCTGATGTTGGGAAAGATTGAAGGCAAAAAGAGAAGGGATAGCAGAGAGTGAGATGGCTAATAGTGTAACTGACTCAATGAACATGAATTTGGACATACTCTGGAAGACAGTGGAGGAAGGGAGGCGTGGTGTGCTTTGGTCCATGAGGTTGCGAAGAAGTAGACACAACATAGCAAGCAACTAACAACACTATTGGTAATATCCATAATAGCTTCTGCAGTATTTGTCTTGGCTTTTTACATGATAAGCAAAATAATGTATACTCAATGGGCTTGTCTCTGTAGCAATTATTGAAAACAAAATATGCCACTTTATTTATTTATTATCAGCCATCTCATACAAGGTGACTCTCTCATTTACTTTTGTAGCTGTAATCTATTCTTTGATTTATTTGTAATTTTTATGCTAAATCAGCCTTTTTAAAAAAAGTGTATTATGATAGAATGTGCATGTGGAGAAGAGAAGGGGGAAGCCTTAGCAAGTGCACCACAATTTCCCAGGGAGGAGGCAATACGTTTCAGTGAGAAACCCAAAGCAAGAGACTGTGCAGTTCTTAACTGGGTAGAGAGCGGAGGAAGAGATTCAGGGTACCCACCTTCTAGAATCTCTCTGTATATCTATTAAGTTAGAAGATTACAGGTTTAATTTGGCAAGGTTCAATTTATTAGGTGTAAGCAAATATAGAATTGGACTCAATTAGATTACACTGTGTCATCTTTGGACTTAGACCTGACATGTACATATTAAATTAAGGGATTTCCTATTTATAATACAAAGCCAAATTAACATTTCAAATATCTTCGTGCATAACATAGGACTATGAAATTTAGAGCCAAATCAGAATCCCTGTTTTTCTCCCTATAAATAGCATCACCCTCTGAATGTTCTGTTCTTGCACTTCTTTGCAGAGTTCACAGCAATAGGAAAAATAAAAACACATTACATTATAATTTTGACTAGAAGGTAAAATTCTCAAAGATCACTAATAATAAATACTGTCACCTTTGTAACTATTAAATGATACGAATTACGATTCCATAATAAATCAACATAAGTTAGGTTGACATAAGTTGTATTTTGTAAAATTTAAGAACAGAAAGAATGAAATACATATTTTATAAATATTGTTTATAAAATCTTTAAGTTTATATTTCATATGCTTGAATGAATAATGATAAAAGATTCACTGAACTGAAAATAATACAGGCTTTTATTTTGTTTATAAAATTTATTGGCTGCCCATCTTACCATAAGGTAAGTCTGGGCGGCTTACAGACATAAAAATATATATCTACAGTATTGTGCAAAAATATTAGGCAGTTGTGCAAAAATGCTATAAATTAAGAATACTTTTAGTAATAGAAGTGATAATAATTTATTTTTATCAATTAACAAAATGGAAAGTAAATGAGCAGAAGAGAAATCCAAATCAATTTAATATTTGGTGTGATCATCCTTTGCCTTCAAAACAGCATCAATTCCTACACTTGCCCACTTGCACAGTCAAGGATTTTGTACCATTAGAGTGAGATATGATTAATCAATTATACCAAGCAGGTGCTAATGAGCATCAATTTCATATGTGGGTTGAAATACAGTCATTAACTGAAACAGAAAAAGGTGTGTGAGAGACTTAAAACTGGCTGAGGAACAGCCCAACTCTGCTACTAAGGTGATGTTGTGGAAGATAGTGTTATGTTACATGGAACCATGGCAAAACTAAGAACAGGAAAAGACACAAGATGGTTATATTTCATCAGCAAAGTTTCTCCCAGCAAAGATTTTAGAGCAGACTTGCGTTTCAAGATGTGCTGTTCAAGCTCTTTTGAAGATTGTAGCTGCCATGGTCGCCCAAGGAAACTTAATGCAGCATATGAAAACACATCATGCTTATTTTCCTTTGACATCAGAAGATGTCTAGCAGTGCCATCAGCACAGAACTGACAAAAACCAGTGGGACCCAGGTACATCCATCCACTGTCCAGAGAAGTCTGACAAGAAGTGGTCTTCATGGAAGAATAGCAGCCATACCTCTGATGTGGAAACAAGGTGACTTAATTGTGCCCAAAAATATAGAACTGGGTGCATAAAAATGGCAGCGAGTGCTCTGGATTCATGAGTCAAAATTGAAATATTTGGTTATAGCAGGAGGCAGTTTATTGCTGAAGGGCTGGAGAGCAATACAATAATGAGTGTCCGTAGGCAACAGCGAAGCATGGTGGAAGTTCCTGACAAGTTTGGGGCTACATTTCTACAACTGGAGTTGAAGATTTGGTCAGGTTCAATGATGTCCTCAATGCTGAGAAATACAGGCAGATACATATCCATCATGCCATACCATCAGGAAGGCATGTGTTTGGCCGAAGTTTATTCTGCAGTAGGACAATGGCCCCAAATATACATCCAATATCATTAAGAACTATCTTCACTTAAAGAAGAACAAGAAGTCCTGGAAGTGATGGTTTTGAGGCAGCCTGCATCCATAGAACACCAGTGGTTAGTTCTCCAAGATGCTTGGAACAACCTTGAAGGAATCTTGCTGAATTCCTTCAAAAACTGCAAGTGTACCTAGAAGAATTGATGCTATTTTGAAGGGAAAGTGTGGTCACACCAAATACTGATTTCATTTGGATTTTTTTTCTGTTCATTTACTTTCCATTTTGTTAATTGATAAAACTAACCTATTAACACTTCTATTTCTGAAAGCATTCTTAATTTACAGCATTTTTGCTCAAGTGTAGAAAATGTTTGCACAGTAATGTACATTAAAACATGAATAAAGTAAAATCAAAGATTAAAATCAAGGATGTGGGGAAGGCAGGTATGGAATGGGGGACATGGGATCTGTGGTTAATCAATCACCTCCCCTATGCTGTTCCCTATTGGGGTCACAGGCCAAGTAGTCTTTAGGCCCTTATGAAAGGATAGGAGGATTGGGGCCAACCTCACATCAGGGGGGAAGATGTTCCAGAGGGGAGGAGCAATAGCAGAGAAGGCCCTCCTCCTAGACCCTGCCAGCCAGAATAATCGAGCTGCCTCCTCTGCCAGCATGAGAGGGATGGGCCAATCCTAATGGGATGAGATGGTCCTTCATATTATCTGTGACTATCAAAATTTATGTAATAATTAAAATTATTATATAAATTCTGACTTTCTGAAATTCATTCTGACTTTCCTTTTGGAATTGAATTCTATATTGTGTGTGTGTGTGTGTGTGTGTGTGTGTGTGTGTGTATCTTGAGTTTGGTGCACTCTGTCGGCCCCATCTTATACTTGTGTAGGTATTATATAATACACACACATGCACATACATATAGCAATAACAACAGCATTTACATACCACTCCATAGTGCTTAACACACATTTATATATAGAGGGTCCAATGGATACACCTAAGGAATTTTAGAGTACTTCCATATGATTATTAGATGTACAGTATCTGCACGTTTGTATTGCTGTTTCTATGCTATAGCCACTAAGAAATAAGGAGTTATCCAATCATTCTGCTGGTAAAGGAGCTGGAAAATCTGGGCATTAGCCAGCATTCCATCTCATTCTTGTTTCCTCTCTGGGTTTTCTCTTACAGCAGGGGTCTCCAACCCTTGGTCCATGGACTGGCACCAGGTGACAGCAGGCCAGAAACCTGGCCATGTAAACAAGCAAAGCCCATCCGTGTGATGCAGGCAGCAGGCCCCCTCCAGTCCAAGGAAAAACCTCCATGGAACCAATCCTAGAGCCCGAAAGGTTGGGGGCCTCTGTTTTAGGGGCATGGGAGAGGCTGATTGTATTGAGGGAACAGCAGAACCAATTCACTGACCATTCCAGAAAGCCAAGGAACATGGTACTTTGACTTCAGACAGAAGGAAAAACATCCTAGAAGTGAGGTGGGATGTGGGAGCTCTTGCCAATGAAAGTTGTCTGTTTCATAGATGTAGAGAAAAAAACTGCAGAAGTACCCTCATATTATGTCCTTTGGAGCAGGAGATGATCCAGAAATTAATCAGTTCAGCCTTCCAAGTCCCGCAGTCTTGGTGGCACATCTGTAGCACACCTAGTTACAATTTATTAAGTACCCATTTGATATAAGAATGTGCCTATAGATACAACATATGTACTCACACATATTCCTTATTTTTTCCATTTTGAATCTGGATTACTGCACAGTCTAATAAAATAAATATAGTGGCTATCTAGGGAGCAGCCCCTCACTGACTTTGATTAGAAAAGTATGCGGAGTCAGCCTCAGGTTAGTGCTTGGTTGGAGATCATCTTAATAGTCCAGGGCTGTAAGCAAGACTAAAAAAAAATCCTATAAGAAGACAAGGGAAAATCACTTCCACATTATGCTAAGGAAATTGCTGGAATATATCAGTAAATTATCAGGAATTGAGTGAATTCTCATGTGATTTTATTTAATACTAATTACTCTGCCTATTTTTTATGCTGATATTTCATATGTACTTGAAATCTGTTATTAATACAAACCGTTCCTTTAAAAATGTATAGGAGGAGTCCTGGTGGTGCAGCGTTTAGAATGCAGTATTGCAGACTAACTCTGCCCACAGCCAGGAATTCGATCCTGTTGGGCTTGAGATGACTCACCTTCCATCCTTCTGAGGTCAGTAAAATGAGGACTCAGATTGTTGGGAGCAATATGCTGACATTGTAAACCGCCCAGAGAGTGCTGTAAAGAGCTATGAGGTGGTATAAAAGTCTAAGTCGAGCTATTGCTAGAATTCTGAATTCCACACTTTTGTTTCATCCATTCTAATTTTTTTAAGCAGCTTTAAAATTCTACACTGAGAGATGTGTAAAGTTCTTGACTGCAATTATCTGAAAAAGCAATAGATGACAGCAATCTGTCATTGATTGGTTGTCTGGATTTTTGCAGCTCAGAATTCACAGTCTGAAATAAGGGTCAAGGACTGAGCCAGCTTTTTTGGTAGCAACCAATAAGCATCAAAATAGGCTGTGAGGATTGTTTACATTTTACTTATATGCTAACGTAGAAATATAATAAATGCAAGATAAGAAACTATTCTCCTTTAAATAGAATGTCATGAGGAAGGAAGACTAAACAGGAAACCTTTGAGCTTGCTTTGTTTACTGTCCAAGTTCTAATTATTAATGTGTATTTGCTTTCCTTTTCTCATGATTCTTTAACTTTAAGCTGCCTTCAAAGAAGGATGTCTTTAAATAGAACACTGCATGTCTCCTCAATTCTTCAGACTGAAACTATCTTCTGAAAAATAGGGCATGCACTAACTTATTTGAATTCATACTGAATTCTGTATGTTTTCTGCTTGATAAAGAGTGAAAAAGAAGAGGATGTAAACTTTGTTTCTCCCATTAAAAAGAAGAAAAAGAAATTCCAAATTATGTAATGTCTTCATGCAAACTATAAGTTGATAAATTGAGCATTTTTTCAGTAATTTCACTGAAAATAATTCTGTTCCATTTAGTTCAAGTAGAAAGATTTTCTTTATCATTTTTATTTCTGGAAATTTATTATTTTATTAATAAAAATATGGTATATTAATACAATATAAACTTTTATTACATTGTAGGCTATTCAAACCTATACAATTCTGGAAAGCTTAGAGGTTACAGTAATTTAAAAAGTAATTACTTTAGGGTGTTTTTGTTTCTTTTCAATATGCATAATCTCAATTATGAATCACGGATGTTGATTCTAAATGCCAGTCTGCTGATCTTTATTTTCAGTTTCCCAAGCTGCTTTGCTCTGTTGAGTATTTTTCCTGTAGTTGCAGCAAATTTTCATTTGCTCCTTTCCTTTTTCCTAGTGTCTTATTAATTATTTAAAATGTTGTGAACAGAAATTTGAATTTTAAGAATAGGATACATCCCTTCATTTAAGAATGTTACCTTATGGGACCTTGGGGAATTGTGCCCGTTCTGTTGTAGCACCTGATTTCTGGAATGCTGGAATGGCCCCATCCCCCAGATCAGATATTGGCCATGATTCTAGATCTTGCTGACCTTTCATAAAACATGGAAGACCTGATGTGTTTTGGGATTTGGAGGTGATTTGGTGGTTTTTATATTTTTTTACCTACATTTACCTCTTGAAGGAGATACAACAATCTAATATTAAGCTCCAAATGGACCAATCTAACTAGAAATGGATCTAGATACTGGGATCCTTACCAAGGACTATAAATTACAATCAAACAAAACATTGGTGGTATGTTCTATAGCTGGTGCTCCGCATATACACTTCTTTTACTGATATGGTATTTTCTAGAATCACTCTTATTTTACCATAGAATCCAAAACATTGAATCTTGTCCTAGTAGAGGCAATCCTTTGACCTTCTGTCAGGTCTATAGTTAAGTATTTTTCAATTTTAAATAATGTTTTATTTTTGACCAAGGATTTTAAGGGTTTAATGCTTGACATCCAAAACTCTTGACGATTTCCTTGGCCTAATGGCAACCAAAAAGTAGATAAGTAATTTTTAATAAGCGCTAAAAACCTAAAAGCTGGTTTACCCATATAGCACAAACAATCCTAGCTGGTTTTTTTCAGATAAAGTTGGGATAGCCTACCAGGATCTATATGTATGGTCCTCCACCAATAATTAAAGGCTTTGATTGGAGAATGCAAGGCTAATTCAGCCCTGACCACAGGAGCTAGGGTGTCTTATCAGTTCCCAAGATGTAGCTTAAGAGACAAGTTAAGGAACAGCTCTGTTTTGTAAGAGTAGGAGGGGGCTTATAATAGGTTCCACAACTCTGCCCTGTGGATTGGTATAGGACCCATTTTGGCTTATATATCTTTGGCATGGTAGATGAAGTGCCAGGATGGTTGTAAACTGTGTAGTTTTAATGGTGAATTAGACTTAGCTTCGTCCTCATTACACATCTTTGAAATGTCTACGCATGTCCCCATGTTGGTAACAACCATGCCTAAGTATGAGAAGGATTTAATTTGTTTTATGGGCTCCCTGTGCAGATGCTGTGTATATTTTACATAGAGTGAAAGACTGCCTGCTGGGACAGAATCTCAGCTGAGAGGGGATCTCAGCTCCATGTGGACCTTTGACCTCCTCTTCCCCCATCAGTCCTTATCTTTTGGAAAAGTAAAAGGACTGCTGGCTGAGAGGAGTAGAACTTCTCTGGTGGACTGCATAAATGAAGCTCAGATCCCAAAGAAACTCTTCCAGCAGACTGCAGGAATGGAGCGAGGATTTTCAGATTTGAGCTTGGTTTCTCTATCCCAGCAGAAGAGTTTGTTTTAACCTCCGTGCATGAAGGGGACCTGAACTCAGCAGGCAGTTCTTTCACTCCATCTGCTTAAAGACAAAGTGATTGCTTAATGACCACAGCCAGGAATGCCGGAATTGAGGTCTTTAAGTGAAGCAATCATGAGGCATCTCACTTGGTTCTCAGAAATGTCAACTTTGATCTTTGTCTCCTCGTGTCAGCATTTTCATTTGCTTTTGGCTCAATGGATTCCTTCAAACCAGCAATAATCTTATGTTGCTTATTAATATTTAATTTTTGCAGGAAAATTACAGATAGTTCTCAGTTAATGATGGTAATTGGGATCAGAATTTCCATTGCTAAAGAATGAAATCATAAAGCATGATGTCACATGATTAAATTACTTAGCAATGACAATCCAAATGATCCCAGTTGCCATTATTAACCAAATCCAACCCAATGATTAGACAAGGTCCGCCCTGATCCAAGCCATTTCCAGTTTGGTCCCTTCCAGCCCCTAGTCTTGATAAGGTAAGGGATTACTTCCTCTTTAACTCTCCCCAACCACCAATCTCCTCAACAGTCCCCACTGTTTCACCTGCCCTACACCCTGCTATCCCTGGTGCCCCCAGGTGACCTTCAATATCTTCTGCTGCTGCTGGAAAAGCATACCCTGTTTGACCCTTCTCAAGGCAGCTGTTGCCATGCCAGACCTTATTCCTGAGGCTTGTTCAAATTGCATGCAGAATTCTTGTTTTGGAAGGCTGATTAATTTCCTGATTAATTTTACTTCAGGATTTGGAGAAACATACATATTCCAAATAAATGCCAATAAGGAATTCCATGTGGAAATACTAATTGTGTAATTTAGTTCTCAAAATAGCATTTTTCTTGGGCACCCAAGTTAATTTCAAAAAAATTTTTTTAAATCCATGCCAGCTTGATTTTTTCTGATTACATAAGAATAATGCACTGAATTTTTGCCTGATCCTCTCCCCTCTCCTCACACACACACAGTATGGATTGAGCACTGGCAGTAAAATGATGATGTAATGACAGCCTGATAGATTTTAGTACAATTTTTTATATAGAAACAATATCTTCATAGCCATAATGAAATTTTGCCTTCACACCAACAGTTCTCAGCAATATATTACGAAGACAGTATATATGAAATAGAACTTAAATTCTGGTAGCTCATTATCTTCTTCCATATTAGGCCCTTTTTATTATTGCTTCTGATTGCTTTGTTGTTTTGGTTTAGTAGATTTTGGTTTAGTAGATTTACTTTATACAACTGTTCTTCTTTTATTGCTCTACCTACCCTTACACTCATACATATACAAAAACAAACATTTAGTACATTCTGTTCAGTTTTTATAATGAATAAGTTTTTGAAGGGGCTATAATATCTGCTTTGGAGTTACTTATACACCTTATTTGAGTTGTTTCAATTAAAAAAAAGTTGTTGTCTAAGTGGATTTTCCAATACACTGATGATAAAACAGATTTTTATTTCCCATTTGATGTTAATTTACAAAGAGGAGCACATGATGAAAGCAAAGGAAAAGTTTAGCAGAAAAATATAGTGTTTCTTCTAGTGCAACTTATTATTTTAGAGCACTTTGATGTGCACTTTATCTATTCTCCCTACTGCAATTTGAACTGGAGCTTCTAATTATCCTCATTTCTGCTGGCCCTGGAATACTGAGAATTGATTGAGCAAAATGAGATGATCAGCACTAGTTAGCTATACATACTCATCACAAAATTTATTTCAGATTAAATGATACCATATAAAGCACAAATAACAGTAAGAAGTTGATAGCAAAAAATGAAAGAAAGGAAAAGGAACTTGGTTTAAACCTATTTTACACCACCACTGTTCATGTGTGCAATGGCCTATTATCATCTCATCTTTACCTCAATCAAGGCGTGGAGTTCTTCGTAGTTAATTTCTGTCTTTTTAACATTTTCTATTGCATGGAGGTACAGAAAATTCTGTTATGTTAAATTTTGTCTGTTGTTCAAAAACATTTTGGAACATTTTCCTCTGAGATTTTCCTCATCTTACCTGGGATGCTAGAGATTGAACCTTCAGCCTTCTATGTGCATATATATTACCTTCTATAATGTAGTATATCAGGGGTGTCAAACTGCTGGCCCGTAGGCTTGTTGCATCATACGGATGCCGTGCCCACCCCAGTTCCAGTAATGCAAAAAAAGTTGCAATACTTCGAGACATGTGATGCGGCGAGTTTGACACCTGTGCAGTGTATAATCTATGGCCCATGGCATAATTACTGTACATCTAGGCCACAGAGGAAGCAATATCTGGTGGCCTTGGTTAATCCAATAATTACAGTGACTGGGAATCACCAGAAAATCCCCGGGTAATTGGGAACTTGAAAAAAAATCCTAAAAAAGGGAGGTGGCAAACCATTTCTGTATAGTTGTCAGGAAAATGATGTGTATATTAGCAACACATTCATCAAGAATCAAGTCTGATTCAAAGAAAAGTTTATCTCTAATGGGAGGGGGGTTGTGGCTTTGCTTTTGGATTCCCCCACATCATTAAGACAGAATGGAACTTTTGTGGAAGGCCTTACTTTTTTTCCTAGCTTCTGTAATAAGGTGACCAACCATCCTCCTTTAGGGAGGACAGTCCTTCTTTTGTGAGTTCTGTCCTCCCTCAAAAAGTGTCCTCCTACATGTCCTCCTTTTCGATATTTGAAGACTAATCTGCAGGGCTTTTTTTTTCTCATAGAACGCTCAGAACGGCGTTCCGGCACCTTTTTTGATGATTTTTTTTCAACTTTTGCATGACCTGTGCTACTCCCCCTATTGGCTTTCGAAAGCCAATAGGAATTGCTGCTGAGCGCACCTAAACACCCGGCCAGCAAACTTTGCATATGTACAGTAAGTTGTCTGCAGCAAAGGCAAATTTGCAGGAACTTTACACCCCTCCCTGCTACCCAACCACACCATCTCCTAGTTAGTCCCGAAGATACCTGGAAGAGACTGGAGCGGCGACGTCACGATAACTTTCTTTTGATCTTCGGCCCTGCTAGGGCAATAATGGCTGCGGGCGCAAGAGGCAGGGGCAGTGGGACTGCTGCGGGTGGGGGTGTGAGGGGTGGCGGTGGCCGGCTGCCCCCCATGCTGTGGGAGCCGTGGGGCCTGCACTACACAGGGCTGCGCAGGGTGGGCAGCTGCAGGCGGGGTGTGTCGATGGCGGGCTGCCTCCCAGGGCCGGAGCCGGCGCAGCTGGTGCTTTGGGAGCCGTGGGGCCCATTCTACACGGGGCAGCAGTGCTGGTGGGGTGGCTGCGGGCGGGGGCGCAGCATGTAAGCATAATTACAATATAAAATGTTATTGTTACAAATGTTTTTTATTATGCATTTATCATATTATAGTGCATTCTGTATTATTGTTGCAATGAATAAAATGTTTCTTTTATTTACGATATTTTTTCTTCAATTTATTTGTGTCCTCCTTTTCATTGTAAAAAAGTTGGTCACCTTATCTGTAATCATGTTTGACATTAAGTTGATAGTTCCCATATAGAGATATGGAAAGGATTTAATTTCATTTCATTCAAAACATGTTGAAAGTAATAAAAAACTTGTTTTCATAAACATAAAGGTTTTGTAATCTTTTTCTGTCTACCTTAAATAATATAGATAGACCCAATGGTGGGATTCAGCCGGTTTGCACCAATTCGATAGAACTGGAAGCTAAATTTTGTTGAGTTCGGAGAACCGGCTGAACCCATGCTGCTTCTCACAGCCGTCTCACAGGCGTAGAATGACCCACCAGAAGTGCATGATGTCACTTCCGGAAGTCCTTTCTAGACCTAGGCTCCCAGGCCTAGAACAGCCCATACGAAGTGCATGGATGTCACTTATGGAAGTCCATCCTAGGCCTCAGAGGCCCAGGCTTGCATCCACTGAGAGAACCGAATGTTCAGATATTTGAATCCCACACTGGATAGACTTCATCTTACAACCACAATTGAGCCCCAAATTTATGTTGCTAAGTGAAAAATTTGTTAAGTGAGTTTTGCCTCATTTTATGATTTTTCTTGCCACATTTGTTAAGTGCAGTTGTTAAATTAGTAACACGGTTGTTAAATGAATGTTTCCCCATTAACTTTGCTTGTCAGAAGGTTACAAAAGAGGATCACTCTGGGACACTGCAACTGTCATAAATGTGAGTCAGTTGTCAAGCATCTAAATGTAAATCACGTGACCATGGGGATGTTGCAACGGTCATAAGTGTAAAAAATAGTCTTGTCAATTTTTCAGTTCCATTGTAACTTTGAACGGTCACTAACTGAACTTTTTGTAAGTCAAGGACTACCTGTATCCTGGTTCTTATGCAAACAATTTATCATATGAGCATTTGAAATTAATTTTCATTTAGAAAGATTTTTCTTTTCCTGAACATGTTAATATCACCTTTGTAGCATTTATGTGATCAGTTTGTGTTTGATTTGGAATTTCCAGACTGTTTTAACTTATTGTATGAAGAACAAACAAGGCTCTTGAGTTGGATGGCATTTCATGGCCTGGCAATATTGCTAGTATGTGAAGAGAAAGTAGGGAGAAGCAAATTTCAAAAGTATCTTTATGGTATTTAGTCTAGAAAAATTCCATTGTTCAGTTTGAAAAGCAGCCAGGATTAATGACAAAGACGGATGACAAAATTTGAGAAGGCTGACAGGTAAATATTGGCTTTGCACAAACAAGTTTCTATAAATAACTTCTCTTTTCCAAAAACTCCACTGATGGCAACAGCTCTGCCAAGCTATTGATTTAGGCTTAGTCCTGCTCACTGCTAAAAAAGCACAACTGTCAGCGGTGCTGGTCTTAGACTGAGGAGTCCTGATGTTCCTGCTGAGAGCTCTAAAGCCTGTTAACATTTTTTCTGACTTAAATAGCAAAAACCCTGAAAGATGATTAGGACAAAGATGAGCCAATAGGAAGGTTAAATTGTGAGATATATGAGTAGCTTTTTGCAGGCTTCTGATCTATCTACATTATTATTATTATTATTATTATTATTATTATTATTATTATTATTATTATTATTATTAATAATAATAATGATAATAATAATAAAAGTTGGAAGGGACCTTGGAGGACATCTAGTCCAACCCCCTGCTCAAGCAGGATTTCGGACAAATGGCTGTCCAGTCTCTTCTTAAAGACTTCCAGTGTTGGAGCATTCACCACTTCTGAAGGCAGGTTGTTCCACTGGTTAATTGTTCTAGCTCAGGAAGTTTCTCCTTAGTTCTAGGTTGCTTCTCTCCTTGATTAGTTTCCATCCATTACTTCTTGTCCTGCCTTCAGGCGCCTTGGAAAATAGCTTGACTCCCTCTTCTTTGTGGCAGCCCCTGAGATATTGGAACACTGCTATCATGTTCCCCCTCGTCCTTCTCTTCATTAAACTAGACATACCCAATTCCAGCAACCGTTCCTTATATGCTTTAGCCTCCAGTCCCCTAATCATCTTTGTTGCTCTTCTCTGTACTCTTTCTAGAGTCTCGACATCTTTTTTACATCGCGGTGACCAAAACTGGATGCAGTATTCCAAGTGTGGCCTTACCAAGGCATTGTAAAGTGGTATTAACACTTCACATGATCTTGATTCTATCCCTCTGTTAATGCAGCCTAGCACTGTGTTGGCTTTTTTGGCAGCTGCAGCACACTACTGGCTCATATTTAAGTGATTGTCCACTAGGACTCCGAGGTCTCTCTCACAGTTACTACTATTGAGCAAGGCACCCTCTATACTGTACCTGTACATTTGGTTTTTCTTGCCTAAATGTAGAACCTTGCTTTTTTCACCATTGAATTTCATTTTGTTAGATAGTGCCCAGTCTTCAAGTCTGTCCAGATCCTTCTGTATCTTAAGTCTGTCTTCTGGAGTGTTGGCTATTCCTGCCAGTTTGGTGTCTGCAAATTTGATGAGTTCCCCATCTATCCCCTCGTCCAAATCGTTGATGAAGCTGTTGAAGAGCACTGGGCCCAGAACAGAGCCCTGGGGCACCCCACTACACACTAACTAACTCATTTTAGATAATTCAGAGAATTTTGTTCCACAATAAGAATAACCATCCTGGTAGCAAATATATTTTAAAAATATTTTAAATATATTAGTTGATCAATAATTAGTAATTAATTAGATTAATATTGAATCATTTATTAATTAAATAATATTTAAATAAATTTGTTTGTTTTGTGTGTATATGTGTGTGTGTGTGTGTGTGTGTGTGTGTGTGTGTGTGTGTGTTTCTATTCCTACCTTAGGCATGAAAGACAGCTGGGTGACTTTGGCCCAGTCACTCTCTCTCAGCCCAACTCATCTCATAGTGTGATTGTTGTAGAAGGAAGAAAGAGTATTAGGTACGTTTCCCACCTTGAACTGTATATTTTAAATCTAATAAATAAAACACTAATGGGACTAAAGAAAATAAGAAGATGAAAAGTGCATTTTTCACCTTCCTTCCTCTATTTCAACACAATGTGAAATAAGATTAGTAGATATTCTTTATTGCTGTTTGGAGCTTAAAAACAAAGGAAGAGAGGACACAGCTGGAGATACAGAAAGACAGACATGAGTTGTAATATTTCTGAATACAGAGGAGATAATGGCTGTTTCTACATATTGTATAATCAGTACTTACACGGTATCTTTCAAACAGTCTACGAGCTGGCTATGTTAGTCAACAAGTGGCTCAATAAATCAGTTTTTCCTAGGTACTTGGAATGCAAAATGAGAAGAGACCGTCAAGAGTATGAAACACCATAAATATGGCTGTGCTCTGTTTAATGCATCATAGTTATGCAGTTTGATCAGCACTGTCTGTTAATGGAACGTTGCTTTGAATTACCTTAGAATATTACCCACACACAGTTTTATGAATGAGTATATCAGTAATCAGTATAATACTGATTAAGCCAATGTATTATGCTTTCTGTCTTCCAATAGTATTTCTAGGACCATTCAAAGTAAAAAGAAAAAAGAAACACCCTGTATTTGCAGATGATATTATCAGAAGACACTGGATTATTTATTTATTTATTTATTTATTTATTTAATTTATATCCCGCCCTTCTCCTTACGGACTCAGGGCGGCTAACAACCAGATAAAACACTAATCCCCAAAAACTACAAATTTAAAAACATAAGTAAAAACAAATATTAGTAATTTGGTCAAGTTAATTTAAAAATTGCTTTAAAACCCCATTAAAATTTTCCCCTAGGC